>NW_026652281.1:91306596-91310389 GCF_009828535.3 Hylobates moloch
CTGGGGTCTATGAGAGGGACGTGCAGCAACCCTGCTAACAAGTAATACCTAACATTTATTCAACCCTTCCAGACACCAGGTGCTGCGCTAAGTATTTTGCATGTATTCAGCCATTTAATCCTCACAATAACTCATCTCTTAGATGAGAAAAATGAGGCCCAAACAGGTGAAACTCCCAGCCAGTAAGTAGCAGAACCAGGCTTCAGATCCAGTTAATCTGGTTTCAAAGTCCATGCTCTGTTTTTAACACCACTGTGACTAAATATGAAATATAAGTGTACCCAGAACCAGCTGCCCTGATGGGAACACATGAGTTGGGCTCTCTCTAATCTGTGACCACATAAAAATTATTCATCAAAGGTAAAACCTAAAATTAGGACATGGATCAATATACTGTGAGTTCATCACTGATTCTTTTATTCATGATTTTCTCTGTAATAGGGAATCATGTCCTAGTCTATGCTCCTTGAGTGATGAGGGTTCAGTACCTCCTCAAAGCCACCCATGGATCAATAACAGCTCTTGTTTAAATACAGATAGATAGCACAATCTCTCCTCATTAATCATGGATTCTGCGTTTAAAAATTCACCTGCTTGCTAAAATGTCCTTATAACCCCCAAATCGATACTGGTGGCACTTTCATGGTCACACACAGGCAGGTACAGAGCAGGGGAAGCTGGATTTGCATGATGGGCACGTTCCATCTGAGATCTGGCGAGGCAACCTTGTCTTCTTGTTTCATCTCTCATGCTAACAAATGTCCTCTTCGTGGTCTATTTAGTGCCATGCGTTCTGCATTTTTGTGCTTTTTGTGGTGATGTCACTGTTCAGAGTCGCCCCCAAGAGTAGCGCTGCTGTCTAGCGTTCCTGAGCTAAGCAGGCTCTGCTGTGCCTTACCGGGAAGGCACCTGTGTGAGACAAGCTTGGGTAGTGCTACTGGCCGTGCATTTGGTGTTGAAAAATCCACAAAACTGCACATCCAGGAAAAGGAGGAGGAAATTGGCCAGTTCATACATGAGGCTGTGATGGGAAGTGCTAAAGTAACACCTACTGTGTGTGATGGAGCTGTGGAAAGATGGAAAAGCAACTACATTGGGAGATTCATGAGATGATGAAGGAATTTTTAAAAAGCAGGGTGGACAGCACTGTTGTGAGGTTGAAAACTAAGGACATTTGCAGTCATGTTACCCAGGGACACAAAAATGGAAAGGCCTTTCCAGCTGGTGTTTTATTAAAAATAATCCTACTTATAATTAATTCTTTGTAAGACTTATGTATTACATAAAGTGTCTTTCAACAGAAACCCACACATAAAAGAAGGTTGATGAAAATGTTGTGGCCAGAGGTTTGCATGAACCTAACCCAGTATTTCTCCTTTGAGTGATGACTCTGTATTCTCTAATTCAGCACTCGTGGGAGCTTTGTCAGAAGCAACTGCCGGGACTACCGAAAATAACTGTGGACACAGAGAGGGAAATGCATGTACTTCAAATTGAAATATATAGACATGTAATTTACATAGATAATACATGTATTTCAATCTGAGTGAAGATTTCTTCCTCTCCTCAACACCTGACCAGTGTCAGCCTCTGCCTGAAGTTCTGCCCCTGAGTCACACTACCCTCCTTAGTTAGGACCCTATGTGTGTGTAGCCATGGCCCAAAGTCACACCAGTCTAGGGTGCTGGTCTCACCCTCAGATAGGCAGAGTTGGGGACATGGTTTTGACCTAGGGTGGGAATCACAGGCGCTGTGCTCCTCTCTCCCCTAGAGTTACCCCCACACACCCACGGTGATTGATGGGGTGGTGCTGCCAAAAACACCCGAGGAGCTTCAAGCTGAAAGGAAGTTCCGCACTGTCCCCTACATCATCGGATTTAACAAGAAGGAATTTGGCTGGTTTCTTCCAACGGTGAGAAGGTGCAGGTCTCTTGGAGGGACTCACCCACCCCCATCAGCTCTCCCGTCTCTGGTCCCAGGAGTGCTTCCCTCTCCAAGCACCCCTCTGAGTCCTGGGCAGCTGTTCCCTTCAGCAGGGTTAACATTTCCATGGAAACCTTCTCCAGGAGGGCACAGTTGTCACCAGGGTATCAGGTCCCTGGGATCCCCTCTCCCCAGACTCTCTGATTGTCTTCCTATTGAAGAATCCTGAAGTGTCTATGCTCGGAGGGCCAGCAGAGAAAATAACTGTGCAGATGGGAAAACTGAGGGGGCCTGGGTAGGGGGGAAGGAGCTGAGGAGTCCAGAGAGGCAGTCGGGGGCTTCCTGCCTTCCCACTTTGGGCGGGGTAGGCATAGTTTCCCCATAAATCACTCATGCTCTTCATCACCTCATTGAAAAGATTCAAAAAAAGTGGCTGCTTTTGATTTACCATTGACTTCTAGGGAACAGTAGACAGCAGGGTCTACTTGAGAGATGGCGGTCAGGGGAGGGTGAGGATGGAAAAGTTACCTAATCAGGTGCTATCCTCAATACCTGGTGACAAAATAATCCATACAGCAAACTCCAGAGACACAATTTACCCGTGTAACAAACCTGCACATGTACCCCCACACCTAAAATAAAAATTGGGAATAAAAAAGTGGAAGAAAAAAAGATTGACTTCTAAAAGTGAAAAAGCGTTCTCCTTCCAGTAGAGAACACACAAAGCTGACCATGATTAAAGCAGTAGGACAGAATTTATTGGGTAACATGATTGCACAGAGGAAAGAAGAGTCCAGTATGGATTGGACTCACATCCCCAAAACTAACCCCTGGCGCTGTTTTGAAGGCTGAGTGTGCAAAGGGAAAGGCACTGTGGGCTGTGGAGAGGGACTTGGTCCATGTGACTAGACCGCCTGGATGTCTTCATCCTGGCTCACCTGGGGCAGAAACAAACTTCTCTTGTCTTCAGGAGAGGAAGCCATGCATTAGACCGCAGGAAGAACCCACTGAAGTCAGGCTCTACTCTTTCCAAAGGGACTGGGAAGATCAGGAGTGAGCTCTCTGAATGTTTGCATTGCAAAGAGAAGGCTCTAAGGTCCTCAAGGAAATGGGGTTGGGTGGTAGATTCCATCCCAAAGGGCAGAGAAAGTGTTTATCATTGCAGGCTTCTAAAGTAACTGCTCTAGTTGGGTTCAGGGGCCTGTCTGCTTCTCTCCAGGTTTTGGCTGGAGCAGAGTAAATTGTCCTGGCAGAGTTGAGCCTTCCCAGGCAGGCATGTTAAGGATACTGGGGTCATTCTAGGGACATGGCCTTAAGCCGCTAGAAGTGATGCTAGAGTTTGGTCGAGTCTCTGAATGCAGAGGTTTGAGCAGAGTTGTTTTGTGCGAAGAGATATGAAGTTCGCCCCTCAGAAGGATTTCAGAGGTTATACCAAAGACCAAAGCCATGAAGGCAGGCTCTATGGCTTTCAGTGTCATCTGTGACACTTGGCAGTACTTGGGAGGTCTGCGTCCTCTTCCCCAGAGCACTCTATTCCACACTGGCCTGGAAGACACCTTCCCTCTGCATGTCACTGACCACTGTAGGGATCCTAGTCTGAGACACACACACAAAACACACACACACACAGCAAAACACTGCCACAGCTTCTCCATTTTTTTTTTTTTTTTTTTGTAATTTTTGTAATGCTTGAGTTTCTGGATATAAGCCCATTTTATTCATTGGTTTTGCCCATTTCAGTAAAAACCCATGCCCTTAAAAGCCCCCCAAATTAGAGGACTTTCAGTCTGCATTGGTTTGGTTGGTTGGTCAGTTTGTTTCTTCTTATTAATTCCCAATGATTCATAAATGCTTAACTTTTTTTTTTTTT
>NW_026652281.1:91310489-91315753 GCF_009828535.3 Hylobates moloch
TGGGGGGAGGGATAGCATTAGGAGATATACCTAATGCTAAATGACGAGTTACTGGGTGCAGCACACCAACGTGGCACATGAATACGTATGTAACAAACCTGCACGTTGTGCACATGTAACCTAGAACTTAAAGTATAAAAAAAAAAAGAATTGTGCTGCTATAATAAAAAATAAAAATAAAAATAAAATTTCACTCTTATAATGTTTCTGATGAGAAATGCATCTGTCAATAAAATAAAACATAATACCAGATTATATTTCAGGCATTGTGTGCATGCAGGATTTAATTAATCTTCACAGTGATCTTAATATGGAAATCCGAGCTAGATTTTTACATTTCACTTTGAGGAAGCCGAATCCCAGAGAGTTTAGAAATTTTCTTAAGATTACTTAACTGATGGATGGCAGAGCTAAGACTTATGCTCAGGACCACCTGACTTTAAAACCTATGCAATTTCTAAAGGGCTGCATTGCCATTATATGTATGTTGTGCAGGATGACCGTATAATTTACCTTCCCAAGTGAGTTACTTTTGCCTAAGACAAATAGTAAATAGGACAAGACTGTCCCAGACAATGGGGGCATGCAGTCAACCTAATTGTATGTAATGAATGTGTTATAGAATGAGATCATATAATATAGCTACCTGTAGGGTTCTTCTTGAGAATCTGAAATATTACCTAATCTGAATTTATAAAATGTAGACTTGCATCCAATTTGCAGGCATTATTCATCACAAATGGCTGATTTCCTGCCTTTGCTCAGATTTGTGTAAGTGACTCAATTATAATCAAGAAACAGCAGAGCAGAGCACGCAATGTAACTATGCAATCACCAATATGGATCTCAAGCTCTGATGGGATGCTTCTCTGGTATTAAATGCAAACTGAAAAGAGGACAGAGAGTAAATGAAGGATTTTCACTTCACCATTTCTGACAAACTAATAGTACATTTTCTTTATTTCACAGGATCGGTTCCCCAAATTACTGCCTTGGCATATGTAGGTATTCTGGAAATATATCAGTGTGAGAATAATAAATAAGCACTGATAGGGAACAATGTGTATTGATCAGAGTTCTCCATAGAGACAGAATCAATTGGATGTGTAGATGTAGACATAGATGATATGGATAGAGATGATACAGATAGAGATATGAGAAGGAATTTATTAGGGGAATTGGCTGACATGATTATGGAGGCTGACAAATCTCACAATGGACCATCTGCAAACTAGAGACCCAGGGATGCTTGTATCATGGCTCAGTCCGAGTCTAAAAGCCTCAGAACTAGGGAAGGCGATAGTGTAATGCTCAGTTTGAGACTGAAGGCCTGAGAGCCTGGGGATGGGGGAAACTGGTATAGAAACCTGTAATTCTTATGTCAAAGAGCAGGAGAGAGACAAGAAATTACCTTTTCTCTCCCTTTTTTGTTACATTAGGCCCTAGCTGATTGGATGGTGCCTGCCCATATTCATGGTTGGTCTTCCCCACTTAGTCCACTGACTCTAATGCCAATCTCTTCTGGAAACACCCTCACAGACACACCAGGAAATAATGCTTTGCCAGTTCTCTAAGCAACCCTTAATCCATTTAAGTTGACTCCTAAAATTATCCTCACACAACGCAACTACAAAGGCTTTAATGTGTAGGAGAAACAAGGCTCATCAATAGTAAAAGTGATCATTAGCAAATGGATATTTCGCTCTTCTTCTTTTGGTGGCATCATATAGGAGAGCTTGGAAAGCTATGGCTGTCTAGCATCAAGTCTCAGATTTCCATCTTTTTCATGTGCTTTGAGAATGTCACCTTCCTTCTCTGGATCTCTATAAAATGAGGCATTCATTCAGTAAGGTAAGAGAGAACAATCTAGCAAACAGACTGGCTAGACTACTCTGATCCCTACTCACCTATCCAGGGCCCCAAGAAAGGAAGACTTTTTCACTCCGTGGTTTCTTCTGTATCAGATACCCACTAAAAGGCACAGCAATGTGAGTAAGATATGATTCACTAACTATAATGATTGGCAAAGATCCAGCAATAGTACCCAAGGCAAATTATACTGGCTTGGATTTATAAATTATACAACATCCTCAAAACATCCTTTCTTTGAATAGAGTAGAAAGAAGAAAGTCCTTCTTGCCAAAGGCAACCTGCCTTGAGACATTCCATAGTACTGCCAATATCCAAACCAAAACTAGACTTGTAGGTACGTCTCCTTGCAGCAACCCATACCATATCAATACTGTAGATGGTCTGTAAGCTGCCTCGTACCTTGCAGGCCTTCTTTAGTGGCGATTTTTTTTTTTTTTTTTGAGATGGAGTCTTACTCTATTACCCAGGCTGGAGTGCAGTGGCACAATCTTGGCTCACTGCAACCTGTGCTTCCTGGGTTCAAGCAATTCTCCTGCCTCAGCCTCCCAAGTAGCTGGGATTACAGGTGACCACCACCATGCTTGGCTAATTTTTGTATTTTTAATAGAGACGGGATTTCAGCATGCTGGCCAGGCTGGTCTCAAACTACTGACCTCAGGTGATCTGCCCGCCTCAGCCTCACAAAGTGCTGAAATTACAGGCATGAGCCACCGCACCGGCTAGTGGCAACTTTTAGTATCTTTAAAGTGAATTGGTGTTAGACTGTGAAAAATCAATCTGCCCTTCCAATACCTTTGGGGGTGTTCTTTTAGGACCTACAAGATAGGTTCTGTGATAAGCAATGTTATGGCCCAAGAGGATGTCACAGTGGGAATTTGAGGATCTATTATGCCTGCAAATATGTTATCATAAATGGCAAACAATGGCTTATACCTATAATCCCAGCACTTTGGGAGGCTGAGGAGTGTGGATTGCCTGAGCTCAGGGGTTCGAGACCAGCCTGGCCAACATGGTGACACCCCGTCTCTATTAAAAACACAAAAATTAGCTGGGCATGGTTGCACATGCCTGTAGTCCCAGCTATGAAGGAGGCTGTGGCAGGAGAATTGCTTGAACCCAGGAGGCAGAGGTTGCAGTGGGCCAAGATTGAGCCACTGCACTCTAACCTGGGTGACAGAGTGAGACTCCTCTGTCTCAAAGAAAAAAAAAGGCAGACAAGATTTTGCATATGTAATTAAGGGTACTAATCAGATGTTCTAAGAAAAAAAGATTATTCTGAATTATTGCAGAGGCACCAATGATCACATGATCTCTTAAGAGCAGAGAACATTCTTTGGCTTGTAACAGGAGAGGACGGCAGAAGGAGAAGATTAATCAAGAGAGATTCAAAGCATGAGAAGGATTTGATGCTCTGTTGGGTCAAAGCATGAGAAGGATTTGAAGGTGGAGGGGCCCTGAAACCTCAGTTCAACAATCACAAGGAATTGAAATCTGCCGAAAACATGAGTGTGAGCTTGAAAGGGTGTTCTTCCGTAAAGGCCTCCAGAGAAGTACCCAGATAGCAGACACTTTAATTTTGGCCCTGTAAGATTCTAAGCAAAGAAATCAGCTTAGCCACACTCTGCCTGGATTTCTGACCTATAGAAAGTGTGAGGTAATGAATCTGTGTTGTTTAAACTGCTAAATTTGTGGTAATGTTATAACAGCATTAGGAAACTAATACAGGTTTTTGCCATTGCCACTTAACCTACAGAAAATTGAGGCTCAGGGAAGTAAAATATATTACAAATGTAGCTTGCAATGTCCACCTAGTATCATGGATCATATCCAGATCTGCTGGCACCCACATTTGAATTCTTATGATCATAGCAGTAGTTCTCAAACTTTAGCATGGATCAGAACCCCCTGGATGGCTTTTGAATGTGCAGATAGATTTCTGGCTCTCATCTCCAGAGTTTCTGATTCAGTAAGTCGAGTATGGCTAAATACTTTGCATTTCTATGTTCCCAGATGATGCTGCTACTACATCTCTGAAAATCTCACTTTGAGAACCACTAGTTTACAGGATGTGACTCTTCTTAATTGCATTGTTATTCTTCTTTGGAAAGGGCTTATTGTCCGTAGTGTAGAGGACAAGAGAGTTATATTATGATTCCTTGAGCCCACTTGCTCATTCGTGCTTGAGAAATGGAAGCAAAACCCTTGCAGCATCTACCTAAACTGCTTTTGAGAGAAAGTTCGATGAAAATCATTTGTTCTATCTTGTGGCAAAAATGTTAGCCACACACCCACCTGTATTCGATTTCACTCAAATTTAGCAAACAAAGATTTTCTGTTCATCTCATCTGGTATTTTTAAACCTTTAGCACATATTGAGTCCCTATTGTCAAGAACTTAGGAATTAAAAAGCCAACAGACAAACAACAGAAAATCTATGCTTCGGAAATTGCCCAAGAAAAGCAGTTTCAACAAGGCAGCCATGTCCTATAGGATATGGAAAAAAACAAATCGTTTTACAGAAAAGGAAAACTGGAGTTGGATATATCTTAAGGCAAGCAGAAAAAAATTTTCATTTTTTAGGTAAGGAATGTAAAACAAATGATGCTTTATATTTCATCAAAAATGTACCCCCTTGACTAAATTCTTTTTAATAACATGAATTTTCATCTTTTAACCAATTTATTGAGGTATAGTTTACTTACCATAAAGTACACTAATTTCAAGTGTATAATTTGAGGATTTGGGAGCATATTTACTGAGTTGTAGTCTGCCATCAGTATAACCCAGTTTTAGATTTGTATCATTTCAACAAAGTCCCTCATGCTGGTTTATTGATAATCTTCATTCTCATCTGTAGTCCCTAAAAAAACAATAATTTACTTTCTGTCTCTATAGATTTGCCTTTTGTGGATATTTCATATAAATGGAATTATATTATATGTGTTCTTTTGTGTCTGGCTTCTTTCCCAGAGCACAATGTTTTCACGGTTCATCCATGTTGCAGCATCTATCAGCATTTTATTCTTTCTTTTGTTATTATTTCTGATGAGTATTCCCAATTAATTTTTTAAAATACAATATTGGGGCCAGGTGCAGTGGCTCACATGTGTAATCCCAGCACTTTGGGAGGCTGAGGCAGGCAGATTACCTGAGTCAGGAGTTTGAGACCAGTCTGACTAACATGATCAAACCCTGTCTCTACTGAAAATACAAAAAATTAGCTGGCGTGGTGGCACGCACCTGTAATCCCAGGTACCTGGGAGACTGAGGCAGGAGAATTGCTTGAACCTGGGCAATGGAGGTTGCAATGAGCTGAGATCGCGCCACTGCACTCCAGCTTGGGTGACAGAGTGAGACTCTGTCTTAAAAAAAAAAATATATATATATATATA
>NW_026652281.1:91315853-91329831 GCF_009828535.3 Hylobates moloch
TTTTTTTTTAACAGTTGATGGGCTATCCACTCTCCGAAGGGAAACTGAACCAGAAGACAGCCATGTCACTCTTGTGGAAGTCCTATCCCCTTGTTGTAAGAGTCTAGGAATCATGGGAATTGGCTGAGACCCAGAGAGGGACAAGGACTTGCCCAAATCATAGAGCAATTAAGTGGCAAAATGAATTTTTTGGGGGCCAAAAAAATGAATTTTTGCCACTTCATTGCTTCCATAGAGCAATGAAGACTGGGGCCTCAGGTTTTCCCCCATCTTTCCACCTTCCCCACTTCACTTTCCACCCTAGCGGGGAGTTGCACAGGACTCGTGAGTTTCACCATTGAGGTAGGCCTTCCTGATGGGCTGGAGAAGCTACATTGCTCACCAGGGGGTGGTGGTCACTTTATTGATCTATTTTAGCACATTCCTAAGGAACTGATTCCAGAAGCCATTGAGAAGTACTTAGGAGGAACAGACGACCCTGTCAAAAAGAAAGACCTCTTCCTGGACTTAATGGGGGATGTGCTGTTCGGTGTCCCATCTGTGATTGTGGCCCGGAACCACAGAGGTGAGTCCTAGAGGTCGAACACGGGAGGGATATGGACCCCACCAGCTTCTGTATCTGACCCACCTACCTCCCAGCATAGACAGATGTGGAAAAAGCCGAGGGTCAGGCCTCAAAGGCTGATTCCATATGGCATGGGATGAGGTGCTGTCTTATTTTGGTTTATGCCAGTAGCAGACTGTGAGAAAAAAAATCCAGAGGCAAGTGGTTTTTTTACGATAATGATCCCAGATAACAACAGTAGGGAAGTAGGGAAGTGGGGAAGTGAGAGAGGAAAGAGATGGAATCCAATCCATGATGCCTTGACAAGGGAGTATCCTCTGTGGACAACTGGAGCGCTCAGGGGCATCCTATCTGAGCAGCAAGAGAGCCAGGGTATTTATCCACCAGCTTCCACTTGTCATTGGTTGAAGGCTCTTGCAAGGAGTTGTTTATTCCGTGTGACTTTGACTTGCTGCACACCAGGGCAGAGTAGTCTCTTATGACCAGAAAAAGGCCTCATGCCAGGACCTAAAGATGCTCGAGGTGGAAGTCAGGCTGACATGCCCAGGAAGAGGGGATATGGGTGAGACACTGACAGCATCTGCTCAAGGGCTCCATGCCTGGAGTTATCATGGAACCTAGGGCTGCTGTAGGACAAATATTGAAAGATGAGTCTTGGAAGGTTTTTAAGGTCCAAGCTGGCTGCAAACAAGCTTGTTAAGTATTGGAGCTGGAAAAAGAGTGGGAGTCCTGCACAGGATCCAGAGGATTGTCCAGGACCAAGAAGGCCAAAAGGAAGAGCTGTGGTGGGTGTGGGGGAGGTGGTCTGAAGAATGGCAGTGTCTGAGGCTGGCTTTTGTCTATCTCAGTGTGTACAGGAACACGCAAGCACAGGGCCAGGGAAGGGTCTATGCAGGACCTTCTACCACTGACCCAAGGCTGTGTGGGTGGGGCATGAGGTTAGGGATGCGTGGGCTCACCTAGAGAGGAGTGTCCTCTCCTGGGCGCCAACTAGCGGAGGCTCACAGGACTCCTCTTTTTTTTCCAGCTCTCATTCGCCTAGTCTGCAAGCCAGGAAATGTCCTCTCTCTAACCATGCTGGAAGGGTTTTTAAATTTAAAACTTCATAAGCTATAGCTAAAGCTGATCTAGCAGGTGCCCAGACACACCTTTGCACAGGAAGGGGTAGGTGCTCATAACTCTCACTTCTTCACAGGGTCCTGATAAAACCCTATAACCAGGACCACTGGAGTTGAATCAGTTCTGTCTTAAACTTGGCTTTGCCCCATGCTCTGCGTCTGATCTGTATATAGTGTTCCCAAATCCATCTTCCGATAGTTTGATCAATACTGAACTTCTGTTTTTCATCTGATTTCCCATGACTTTGAGTTCAGGGTTTTTTTTTTTTTTTTTGCCAGGACTACACAGATCTTATCAACTTTCACTTATTGTTGTGTCTCACTCTTTTTGATAAAAACAACATTTCTGAACATAAAGTTAGTATGCTAAAGTTAATATGCAGAAAGTTTCAAAAAATATGGAAACACATAAAGAAGAAACTAGATATCAGTCCTAATTCCCCCACCTGGAGGCAAGTGGTATAAATGTTTTTGTGCTTTCTTCTAAAGATTTTTCATGTCCTATATACTTTAAAAATCAATTTCATACTTTGCTTTTGTTCATAGAACACTATGTTGTGAAGATTTTCTGAATGTTGATACAAACTCATCAAAGCGTTCCTTATTCCATGAAATCGCTGTATTAAATAGACTATAATATTTCTATCCTATTAGATGTTTAGCCTGGCTGCTCACATTCTGATGCTACAATAACATTGAGCTCAGCCTAATGTTTATAAGTCTCTAACCACATGTCTAATAATTTTCTTAGGATTCTTTTTAGAAATGAATAACTAGGCTGGACCATAGAAATATTTTAGAACCTTGGCAAATAATGCAAATTTGCATTCCAGTGCATAAGAATGTGGATTTCTTAATTCCCTTTCTCATTTGGGATACTAAGGTTAAAAGTTAATGCTGCCAATTTGCCCCACCAAAAAGAAGCACATCACCCTGTTTTCTTTTGCATGTCTTTCATGACATGTCTTTCATTGTCTCTGCTTCTCTTCTTGTGTCTATTTGTTATTGCCCAAAACTGTGCCCTACTATCCTCTGAAGACTTGTGTTGTGACTGAAGGAATTGTATGAATATCAATGGCTTTAGCCAAAAAGGTTTGACAAAGTACGTTTTGGGCAGCATGTTGCCTATAATAAGTTCTCTCATTCACAAAAGCTCTTTCCTCTATAGTTGGCTCTGAGTTCCTTTGGAAAATGTTTGAATGGTAAAGGCAAGGTCAAACCCTCTTTTTAGCAAGTTTTGCTTGACCTTGAAGCAGCCATTTAACAGGTGGATTACAGAGCCACAGAAGGATGGCTTCTTCCCAAGCGTGCTTCCTGCTGAGCTGAGAGTGCAGTGCAGGAGGCTGACAAAGATGAGTGAATAGATTATTCTTCATTCTCACATTGAAATGACATGTGCAGGTGGGGCATGAGGTTAGGGATGCGTGAGCTCCCATTGTTAAATCCTTTTGTGGCTGAATATTTAAGGATGTTAAGAAATGATGGCTGGAGGTGGTGGCTCATGCCTACACTCTCAGCACTTTGGGAGGCTGAGGTGGGAGGATTGTGAGAGCCTAGGATTTCAAGATCAGCCTGGGCAACATAGTGAGACCCTTTCTCTACAAAAAAAAATTGTTTTTAAAAAGTGATGATAGTATATTACAAAATAACATATATAATATCATTCCAAGTTTATATACATAAAAGAGAGATAAGCTAAAATAAAAAAGAAGCATTCTCTGTGGTAGAGTTATGAGTGATGTTTTAAATTGATTTTTAAAATGGATTTTCAAAATGATTTTTAAATTATATAGGAGGTGGAAACTGTAAAGTGCTGAGGCACAGGACCAGGCTGCCCACGAGGTGTTCCTGAAGGGGCAGCCATCTGTGGCTCTAATCAGCCAATCATTGGGAAACTGGCATCTTCTAGGGGCTGGGACAGGAGAGCTTTGTTGGTGGGAGAGGAGGACAGAGCAGGAGAGAGGGCAGGGGAGAGGCAAGGTCACCCTTGCTCAGCCCCTTCTTTTCTCTGCCAGGACTTTACTGCCTTAACACGCTAACACTCCCAGGCCAGGCAGGCAGCAAGACACATAGGGACAGTGAGCTGTAAAGCAGTGAGTGCTGCAAATTCCTGAGACACAAGAGGCAAATTTTCCCTCTCTGCATATGTTTGTACTTAAATAGACTCACGTTCATACAAGCAACTTGGATTTGCTTCAGTCTTCTCAGGATGGGTGAGAAAAACACTGCAAATGCTCAAACCGAAGCAGAACAGAAGACACCTGTCAGGGTGGAGATGGCGTCCAAGTGAATGAATGCGAGTCTGTTATCAATGAACTATATCCAGTGTAACCAGATGTTACACTTGTGAAACGTCTTGTGAAAAAATGTGCCAGCAGGCAAAGGGGTTTACGAGGCTGAGTCAGTGTCCCTGCACTGGCAGTTATTTTAAATGAATGGACCCAGGGTTTCCACATTCATTCATTAAACATTTGTTCATTGAACAAATATCTGGCTCAAATTCCGCTTCCACTTCAGCTAGCTATGCAGCCCGGAGCACGTCACTGAGCTTTCTTGCAATGCTGTTTCTCTACTGTGCTGACAGCCAGAGGCTTCCTGCAGAGCTGGAGACCTTGGTAGCCTCCAGGTGTGTGTCTGGCAACATGAACTGTGCGTGAATCCTTGTCTTCTCAGATGCTGGAGCACCTACCTACATGTATGAGTTTCAGTACCGTCCAAGCTTCTCATCAGACATGAAACCCAAGACAGTGATTGGAGACCATGGGGACGAGCTCTTCTCTGTCCTTGGGGCCCCATTTTTAAAAGGTAATTCCTCCTTGCTGTCCGTGAGCTTGCAGTTAGGAGACTGACCTGGGTTCCAGTCTTGGTGTGGTGGCCTTCAGCAATTTTGTCCTCTCCTGGTCTTGGTTTCCTGATTCTGTATAACAGGGTTGAATGTCATTGGGTTGTCCGCCGGCTTCCTCCCGCTCTAACACATGTGAGGGGAGATATGTATTCATGGGCCCTCTGCCACAGACACACAGAATCATGCTCTGTGACATCAACAAGACAGGTGGTGGGGGGGCTCTCCTGCAGGATTCACTATGACAGGATTGAATGTCATTGGGTTGTCCCCCAGTTTCCTCCTGCTCTAATACACCTGAGGGAGGATGTGTATTCTTATGACCTCTGCCACCCACATTCAGAATCCTGGGCTGTATCATCAACAAGATAGGCGGTGGGACACACGGAGGGCCCTGCTGTAGGTTGAGAAGCCATCAGTCAATTTCCCTCTCCCAGGAGCGCTGAGAATGTGAGTGAGGGTGAGGTTAGAATTGGTTAACCCTGAGTCAGGTCTAATGTGTGTCGGTTTGTGTTTCTGTCTTCCTGTCTCTAACAAAACCTCATAAAAGTTTAAATTTAATACAATTAATAATTGTTAATTTAGAAATCACAGGATGTATGAATTTGGAATGGGAGAGACTTTATTTTTGATATGGTTTATAGTCAGCAAAGTGGCCATCCCTCAAGCTGGGAAGGTGCCTCTGGCCAAGCCCAGAAACAGGCTCATCGAACGAGAAGGGGTTGGGTAGAAGTTTATATGAACGGATTGGCTAAACATACATGTTCAACGGGTTACAGGGGAGCAATGGATATTCATGAAGACAGTCCTGACAGATGTGTATTAAACAAACATGCATGAAACATTGCCCTTGTTCACCTGGTGGTGGAGACCTAATATTTAAATTTATTACAATTAGGGCCTATAAATCCAAAGGTCTTCTCAGGACACAAAGCCCAGCAAGGGAGCAGCCTCTGTACACCGGCCAGGTCCAGTCCATGGTTGGTGATGTTCTTATCTGGAGAAAGTTACTGAAATCAGTCTCTTATGCAATCAAAGCGGTAGTTAAGTCTGGCGAGTCAGGGTTCTGTTTGTCTGCGTATCCCAGCTGCAGCCGTTGTTATTGTTTTCATTTTGCTTAACTCCAGGCCAGTGCTGGTTTAGCTGCTAGAGAAAGAGAAGCACCTCGTGGCAGTGAGAGCAAAGTGGATTCTTTAAGGGTAAAGACGTAGGCCTGAACCCTTGCCCGACGTGGCCTTAGGACTCATTTTTAATTTGGTGTCTTATTGCCACAAAGAATGTGTTCTCTCAGAATGATGACCTTTATTTTATTGCTGATGCCGGTGGTGTCTAAACCACAAAAGGGAGGGAGTATTATGAGGCATGTCTGACCTCCTGTCTGTTTCCAGGCAGGAACTAGTTTAGCGTTTTTCTGGGCTCCCCTTAGCCCAGAAAGGGTCTGTTCAGTGAGTTGGGGTGTTAGGATTTTAATTTTAGTTTATATTATACAATATTTTTAAAAATCCTTTCACAGTGTCTTCTAAGCCTTAACTCTCAGCTGTTACAGATCACATGGGACTCACCCCATGGCTGCTCAGGGCACACCATCACCACTGGGCATGTCCCAATTGTGCACACTTAGGAGGCTTGAGTTCTGTTATATTTCAGAATATGAATTGTGGGTTTGTGCAAGAGAGGGAGAAAAGACCCAAGAAAGAGCAACCCTGGGAGGTGGGGAAAGCGCATGGAATGATGCATGCCCATTGCTGAGGCCTAGGTCAGCCATGCTCAAAGGTAAAGTACACACAAATCCAACAGGATCTTCTAAATTTACAGACCTCAGCTCAGTGGGTGTGGAGCATGTGCCAAGACTGTATTTCTAGCAGGTTCGCACATGATGCTGACTCTGCAGGTCCATGGACCACACTTTGAGTAATAAAGGCTTTTTTTCTCCTTCCCCACAGAGGGTGCCTCAGAAGAGGAGATCAGACTTAGCAAGATGGTGATGAAATTCTGGGCCAACTTTGCTCGAAATGGGTGAGGCTCTTGGCAAAGACAGAGCATGGCTGGTTAGGGTGGGGTCGGAGCATGCCTATTGGGAAGGGACAGCTTCTAAGGTTCTAGTGATCAAACTTCTGACCCTGTGACCATAGCACTCTGACAATGAGAGCTCTCTACAAATGGAGAGGCCGCCCCTGGAGATAGTGAACTCCCCATCTCTGGAGATATACAAACCTCTTGACAGAGATAACTTGGGCATCCTCGCACATCTCAGAAGATTGTTGGGAACACACAGCAGCTTTGGGGCAATTCTATTTGATTTCGTTTCCAGAAACCCCAATGGCAAAGGGCTGCCCCACTGGCCAGAGTACAACCAGAAGGAAGGGTACCTGCAGATTGGTGCCAACACCCAGGAAGCCCAGAAGCTGAAGGACAAAGAAGTAGCTTTCTGGACCAACCTCTTTGCCAAGAAGGCAATGGAGAAGCCACCCCAGACGGAACACATTGAGCTGTGAATGGAAGATCCATCCAGCCTCGGGAGCCTGGAGGAGCAAAGACTGGGGTCTTTTGCGAAAAGGATTGCAGGTTCAGAAGGCATCTTACCATGGCTGGGGAATTGTCTGGTGGTGGAGGGCAGGGGGCAGAGGTCATGAAGGAGCAAGTGTTTTATTTGTGACCCCAGCTTTGGCAATAAAAGATCTTTTCAAAGCAAAATCAGTGCTTGTGTCTTGTACTGGAGATTAATCCATCCTCCGCAGAGACAGGACAATGAAAGAGGCAATGTGAGAAGGAAGCTGGATTTGCTGGGGATGGTTTGGCCTCAGGACGAGCAGAGTCCAGAGGTCTGGGTCGTGGACAGTGCTCAGGGGAGCTCTGGGCCTAGTGCATGCTTCTGAGCTCCAAACAATTTCCAACAATAGGATTTAGGAGTGCCAGAGTGCAGCATCCCTATCCTCCATTTGGAGCTGCCTATGGAAACGGAAGTGGCCCAGGCTGAGAATTTGCCTGGATCAGGGAAGAGAGAAAGGTGCCGAGGTGATCCTGTGGCACTGTTGGATGGCCTTTATTGACTCTTGCACAGGTTTGCAACACCTTCCTCAGTATGTACACTAGCCTCCTAGACCCCTCCCTGAGGCTGTCTCTTTCAACAGCTGGTCTAAACTCCCTCTGTAGCCTGGACCACTTCTGTTGCAGACAGTGACCACCTTGGAGTAAGTCTCCAGAGGGTCATCCTAATATTGTGTCTTTCAGAACCTCAGGGGTGATTTCTGGTTTCTGCTATAATGTAGAAAGCTCTAAAGAGTGTCACTCCTGCCTTATCAGAAAGAGAAAACTGGATTGTCCTCAAAATCATAACTTTTCCTGCACCAAATAGCTGAAGTTGCAAGGCACATGATTACCCTGAAATCGATGGGAAGAAAAGCACTTGGTGGAAACGTGGGATGTGAGCGCTGGCTTACCTCTAACCTGTAGGCAGTAGATGGGGTGACCATAATGAGCAGAAATACTCTATGAATTTTAATCAGTGCTGAAGGCCAAGTGTGGGCCACTGTGAGAGTATAAAATCTCTGGGAACCATGGGCCCAAGGAGGAGTTGACTCCCTTCACAGACTCTACCCAATGGACGTCTATCAGGAGCTGACAAGAAAGATTGGGGTAGATAGTAAGACTGGAGAGGGCCAGGCACGGTGGCTCAGGCCTGTAATCCAGCACTTTGGGAGGCCGAGGTGGGCAGATGATGAGGTGAGGAGATCGAGACCATCATGGCTAACACAATGAAACCCTGTCTCTACTAAAAATACAAAAAAATTAGCTGGGTATGGTGGTGGGCGCCTGTAGTCCTAGCTACTCAGGAGGCTGAGGCAGGAGAACTGCATGAACCCAGGAGGCGGGGCTTGCAGTGAGCGGAGATCATGCCACTGCACTGGCATGTCGCGTAGGCGACAGAGCGAGACTCCATCTAAAAAAAAAAAAATTCGCCCTAGGCAGAGCTGCAGGGGAGGGTGCCAAGCGGGCTCAGGACCTGCACATGAGTAGCTGCCCCACCTGGTGCTGCCCCAGGTAACGCATCTACAAGATGAGCCTCCCTTCCCCCAGCAGGGACAGATCCCACTGAGTCCTGCCCCGCGTGCTCTGCTAAAAGTTTGTATCAAGTGTGTGCCTCATTATTCCC
The DNA here is from genome assembly GCF_009828535.3 of Hylobates moloch. Lineage (NCBI taxonomy): Eukaryota > Metazoa > Chordata > Mammalia > Primates > Hylobatidae > Hylobates > Hylobates moloch. The sequence goes on from NW_026652281.1 coordinate 91,324,532, forward strand.
TGCGACGGGAAGGGCTGGGGAGAAAAAAACCTACCTTGCCACTTGATTGTGTCAAAATACAAGGGAATTCATTGCAAAGAGCTCGCCGTGCTCCATGAACAGGGTGGAGCTCAAGTCTGAAATTAAAGGATGGGTAGGAAGGGGAACGGCCAGCCACAGCATGGTGGAAGTGTGACCCTGAGCAGTGGTGGCAAGGGGGCCAGCCCACGGGCAGCAGGGCTGGTGTTCGTAAGGTTGCTGGAGCACACCGTGGGTGCCTGGAGGACAGCTTATCTACCTTGACATGTAGGAAACAGACTTCTCTCTTTATAGGAAGATAATGCCATAAAATGTCTGTCTACCTATCTATCTATTATCTATCTCTCATCTATTTATCAATTATCTATCATCTATTATCTATTATCTATCTAATCTATCTATTTCATGAATTACATTTATGTAATTGTATTTCAAGCTCTATTTACCTCCTGAACTTTTCATGTGAGAGAGTACATTTATTCAATATATGCTTTAGGTACGTTTCATTTGGATTTCTCTTAGTACACACGATAGAGTCCTGATTAAAATCATTGCTGCATTTGATCATTTATATTCTATCCTGTAACTATAATTTATATGATCACCAGTAATTTTATCTGTATCAATCTTGTCTCCTGTATTAGATAACAGGTTCTTAAGGTCTGGTACAAACATTTAAGTTTTTTATTGAATATAACATACATATAAGAAATATATATATACACATATACACACACAAACACACACATGCTATGTATATATTGTGACTTGATAATTTCACTAACTGATCACACTGTGTAATTAGGACCCAGATCAAGACACAATATTACCAGCATCCCAAAAGCCATATGGAGCTCAATTCCAGGCGCTGCTCACTTTCCCCTCCTTGCCTATCTACCCAAAATGGTCCCACAGTCCTGACATCTAGCAGCAATATTACTTTTTCCAGGTTTTGTGGTTTATATGAACAGAATCATGTACTCTTGCATCTGGTTTCTTTCCCTCAAAATTACATTTATGAGATTTACGTGTATTGTTGTATATGGCTGTAGTTTGTCATCATTGCTGTATAGTCATTCATTGTATGGATATGCCATAATTTACTGGTGTAGGGCATTTGGAGAATGTATTAGTCTGCTCAGGCTTCTGTAACAAAATACCATAGACTGGGTGGCTTAATCAACTGAAATTCGCATTTGCATAGTTCTCAAGGCTAGAAGTTCCAGAACAGGACACAGTGAGAAGGCAGCAGTCTGCAAACAAGGAAGAGAGCCCTCACCAGGAAATGAGTCAGCTTAATCAACTGCAATTCACATTCGCATAGTTCTAGAGGCTAGAAGTTCCAGAACAGGACACAGTGAGGAGGCAGCAGTCTGCAAACAAGGAAGAGAGTCCTCACCAGGAAATGAGTCAGCCGTTCTCATTTAATGTTCTCACTTTAGATGATCATGCAAGGGACAAAATCTCCAGAATCTTTCCTGGGCTGGGTCACAGCTGGGGTGGGAAAGCTGTAGCCCCTCTGAAACTTCCCACATAGCTGTCCTTCTATGGAGGCCAGGAGCACATCAGGGAGGGTACAGTCCACAGTCCCCCTCCATCCCACCAATCAGTCTCCAAGGGGTCTTCACATCCACAAAATATCATTTTCACAGATCAATAGCACGCACACCAAGACACGCAAATTCAAACCAGATACCCCAATGGCACTTATTGAATTTGCAAGGATTTTTACCACTACTCTTTTGGTGGTAGTGCCTAGTGGCAAGAATATAGAAAACCAGGAAGTTTCACCACTGATGTGAGAGATCAGTAGCTCCTGGGATTTGGGCAGAACTTTGTGCAGTCCAGCTTTTTGGAGAAGCTTATGTCATTTATGCTTGCTGAGTCCTGTGTAAGCCCCAAAGCCAAGCTTTCACAAGCTAGGACTTAGGCAACTTTGAAAAGGAGGAGTTTATATTCTACCCTCTCGAAGAGTGTGTAGGAGGTTCCCCTTGAGAGTAACCACTGGTCCCTCCAGATGGCTTGGCTGCTTCTGCCAGGCTCTACTTTCAGAAATGCCCTTCATTGTACAATTCTCAGAATTAAAGCCTTTCAGCATCTCCTCATTGCCCGAGGATGAAGTCTGTTCTCCTTGGCTTGGCATTGAAGCTCTCTGTCCTCCATTCACCCTTCTAGTCCAACTGGCCTCCCCAAGAAGCCCCTGAACCTGCCTTGTTCCAATGCTAATTTCTTCTCTGCCTCTCCAAATTTTGCCCGTCTCTCAATACCCGGTACCATCAAGAGTCATCACAGCTTTGGGCATTAACATATAGGAATATTGCTAGTTCTCAGGTCAAGAAAACACACAGAACGTGCATCTCTATGGAGGCCACTCTATTCACCTGGATGCTTGTAATGTAATCTGTAGTTTGAGTTCACAGGGTTCTTTCCAGATTATAATTCAATCTTCACTTTTCTGTGTCTAAATTTTTACATGGCTTTCTGAATCATCTTTTTCCCAATTTTATTCTTAACAGGCTAAAGGAAGGCTTAATAGAGTAGCCCTAATGAATAGGATCTGGGTTTATAATCAGGCTTTTGTGATTTGAATCAAAGAAATGCAAAAACTTAGTGTTTATCGGAGTGTGGTGCACTTATTCCCAGAGTTATGCAAGATCATTTTAGATGGTGCACAAACTAGAAACCACTTATAGAATGGTTGTTTATTTATTTTGCTGTGTATTAGCGAAAAAAAACCCCTTACTATCAAGTCCATGGTTTAATGGATATTACCTCTGAGAAGGATTGCCGGCAGTCTGTTAAAATCTGTCCCACTTTCCTTGGTACACAGCCAGATTACATTTTCCAGCCTTGGTTGCAATTAGATTGAACATATGAATAAGTTATCACCAATGTCCTCTGAGTGGGAGTGGAGAGTGCCACAGCCAGGCCTGGCCCATACAAATGCTCCATGGTCACATTTCTGACAACAACAAAATAAAAGAAGCTAAATATTGACATTACAGGATTGGCTATTAATAAGATGAGACATGGATGCTGTTGTGTAACTGGGCTTTGCATAAGGGGTTTTCCATTGTGATTGGATATTCCCCTTTAAGACCAAATCTGAATTGTTCTGACATGCCCAGGAAGAGGGGATATGGGTGAGACACTGACAGCATCTGCTGCAAGGGCTCCATGCCTGCTGTTATCATGGGACATAGGGCTGCTATACGACAAGTACTGAAAGATGAATCGTGGAAGGTTTTTAAGGTCCTAGTTGGCTACAAACAAGTTTGTTGAGTATTGGAGCTGGAGAAAGAGTGGGAGCCCTGCATGGGATCCAGAGGGTTGTCTAAGACCAAGAAGGCCAAAAGGAGGAGCCAGGGTGGATGTCAGGGAGGTGGTCTGGAGAATGGCAATGTCTGAGCTTGGCTTTTGTGTATCTCACTGTGTGCAGGAATGTGCAAGCACAGGGCCAGGACAAGGTCTACGCAGGACCTTCTAACACTGACCCAAGGCGTGTAGGTGGGCGTGAGGTTAGGGATGCTTGGGCTTACCTAGAGAGGAGTATCCTTTCCTGGGTGCCAACTAGGGGAGGCTCACAGGACTCTTTCTTCCAGCTCTCATTCGCCTAGTCTGCAAGCCAGGAAATGTCCTCTCTCTAACCATGCTGGAAGGGTTTTTAAATTGAGAACTTCATAAGCATGATAAAAACCAGCTAACACTGATCTAGCAGGTGCCCAGACACTCCTTTGCACAGGAAGGAGCAGGTGCTCATAACCCTGATTTCTTCACAGGGTCTTGATAAAACCATTTAACCAAGACCACTGGAGTTGAATCTGTTCTTTCTTAAACTTGGCCTTGGCCCATGCTCTACGTCTGATCTACATATAGTGTTCCCATCTCCATCTTCTGATGGTTTTAGCAATAGTGTACTTCTGTTTTTCATCTCATTTCCCATGACTTTGAGTTCAGGGTTGTTTTTTTTTTTTGGCCAGGACTACACAGATTTTATCAACTTTCACTTTTGTCATGTCTCACTCTTTTTGATGAAAATAACATTTCTGAATATAAAATTATTATGTTAAATTATAGAAAGTTTCAAAAATATGGAAACACAGAAAGAAGAAACTAGGTATCACTCATAATTCCACTACCTGGAGGCAAGTGGTATAAATTTTTTGTGTTTTCATCTAAATATTTTCCATGTCCCATATACTTTAAAAATCAATTTTATATTTTGCTTTTGTTCATAGAACACTATGTTGTGAGGATTTTCTGAATGTTGATGCAAACTCATCAAAGCATTCCTTATTCCATCAAATGGCTGCATGAAATAGACTTTAATATTCTTGTCCTATTAGATGTTTAGCCTGGCTGCTCACATTCTGATGCTACAATAACATTGTGATCAGCCTAAGGTTTATAAGTCTCTAACCACATGTCTAATAATTTTCTTAGGATTATTTTTAGAAGTGAATAACTAGGCTGGACCATAGAAATGTTTTAGAACTCTGAGCAGATATTGCAAAATTGCATTCCATTGCATAAGAAAGTGGATTTCTTTTTTTTTGGGGGGGGGGACAGAGTCTCGCTCTGTCACCCAGGCTGAGAGCAGTGGCATGGTCTGGGCTCACTACCAGCTCCACCTCCCGGGTTCACGCCGTTCTCCTGCCTCAGCCTCCAGAGTAGCTGCCTGCCACCACGCTCAGCTAATTTTTTGTATTTTTAGTATAGACGGGGTTTCTCCATGTTAGCCTGGTTGGTCTCGATCTCCTAACCTCGTGATCCGCCCACCTCGGCCTCCCAAAGTGCTGAGATTACAGGCGTGAGCCATCATGCCTGGCCAAGAATGTGGATTCTCTTTCTCATTTGGGATGCTAAGGTTAAAAATTAACATAACGCTGCCAGTTTCATAAAACTTCCCCACCAAGAAGCACATCAAGCCTGTTATAATCTGCATATCTTTCATGACTAGCCCTCTCATTGTCTCTGCTTCTCTTATTGTGCCTATTTGTCATTACCCAAATCTGTGCGCTACCTTCCTCTGAAGACTTGTGTTGTGATTGTAAGAATTGTATAAATATCAATGGCTTTAGCCAAAGAGTTTTACAAAGTACGTTTTAGGCAGCATGCTGCCTATAATAAGTTCTATCATTCACAAAAGCTCTTTCTTCTATGGTTGGCCTTGAGTTTCTTTGGAAAATGCTCGAGGAGCAAAGGCAAGGTCAAACCCTCCTTTTAGCAAGTTTTGCTTGACCTTGAAGCAGCCATTTAACAGGTGGATTACAGAGCCACAG
>NW_026652281.1:91332856-91341454 GCF_009828535.3 Hylobates moloch
TCCTGAAGGATTCACTATACAGGGTTGAATGTCATTGGGTTGCCCCGCAGCTTCCTCCTGCTCTAATACACATGACGGGGGATGTGTATCCATGTACCCTCTGCACAGACACTCAGAATCCTGGTCTGTGACATGAACAAAACTGGGCTGGAAAGTGACAGACAGGACCTGCTGTGGAATTTGCTGTGCAAACAAACAAAAACAATACAGGATGCTCATTCTAACAATTTTGAAGAATTTCAGGACAGCAGGAGCACAGCATTAAAGCCACGTACAGCCCTCCCGCACAAGTCTCGGGCCCAGGAAACCGTCCCTGGTCACAAGAGCTGGAATATGAAGCTGCGCAGCCTGGATCTAGAGCCTGAGTCTTTAGGCGCGAAGCAGTACTACCTTCTCACCCACAGCAGTGTTTGAAATCCCTGTCTGGGCCTGTCCTGGTTTCTAATTGCAGGGTCGTCATACTGGCCAAGGGCGCCCATTTGGAGGCGAGTCTCTAGTGCCCCCTTGTGGGCGGTGTCACATAGCCACTCTGCTTCCGGGGCGGAGTCAGAACCACAACCCCAGGCCCAGGCTCCCAGCAATGTCCCCAGATAGTGGTGCGGACGCCTTGGCTGACACATCCAGGGACAGCATCAAGACTGGTCTCTTGGCTCTTTCAGCCTCTAGAGTCGTCATCACGCATGGGCTGTTTGGATGAGAGTTTCCAAATCTTATTCCTCTTTCAAACTGAGATTAAATGCCTTCTGGCTCAGGGTCCTCCCAGCCTCTAACACAAAACCAATCCAGTTCCTGGAATCTCAGAAGTGTTCAGCAAACTCTGTTACTGGCTGTTACAGCCAGTCCCTCCATGTCAGGACATTGCATCCTAGCACATTCTACAGTTATTCTCGAGAAATGCAAGTGAGAAAAGAGGGACGCCTGTCCTGCACTAACCTGTGCTTCTGAGGAACTGGCTACCAGCTGGGGGTTCCCATGATCACCGCCCTGAGTTTGATCATTTGCTAGAGTAGCTCACTGAACTCAGGGAACAACTTACATATATTTTTTAGTTTATTTTAAAGAGTATTATAATAAAGGATACAGATGAAGGCCAGATGGAACAGATGCCTTGGACAAGGTATGGGGAATGGACACAGAGCTTCCATGACTTCTCTGGGGTTTACCACCCTCCCAGTACCCCCATGTTTTCAGCAACCTGGAAACTCTCCAGACCCTGTCCTTCTGCGTTTTGATGGAGGCCTCCTTACATAGCCATGATTGATTGAATCATTGGCCATTGGTGATCAACTCAACCTCCAAGGAGGACCCAAGGAGGAGTTGACTCCCTTCACAGAGTCTACCCAATGGACGTCTATCAGGAGCCCACTAGAAAGATTGGGGTAGATAGTAACACTGGAGAGGGCCAGGCACTGTGACTCATGCCTGTAATCCAGGATGCTCATTGTTAGAATGAGCATCCTGTATTGTTTTTGTTTGCTTGCACAGCAAATTCCACAGTAGGTCCTGTCTGTCACTTTCCAGCCCAGTTTTCTTGGGCCTCGTGGTGACGTTCACGTGTTTGATACCAAGGGAACTGCTCGTAGGGTTTCTATGAAGACTCTCTGAGTTAATATGAAGAGTATTTTATAATTAAACACATAATAACTATGCAGTGAGTTTTACTTACTTCTATTACGGCTATTATTCTTTCTTTCTTTTTCTCTTTCTTTCTTTCTTTCCTTCCTTCCTTCCTTCCTTCCTTCCTTCCTTTCTTTCTTTCTTTCTTTCTTTCCTTCCTTCCTTCCTTCCTTCTTTCTTTCTTTCCTTCTTTCTTTCTTTTGTGATGGCGTTTCACTCTTGTTGCCCAGGCTGGAGTGCAGTAGCACGATCTTGGCTCACTGCCACCTCTGCCTCCCGGGTTCAAGCTATTCTCTTGCCTCAGCCTCCCGACTGGCTGGGATTACAGGCACCTGCCACCATGTCCGGCTAATTTTTGTATTTTTTGTAGACATGGGGTTTCACCGTGTTGGCCAGGCTGGTCTCGAACTCCTAACCTCAGGTGATCCGCCCACCTCGGCCTCCCAAAGTGCTGGGATTACAGGTGTGAGTCACTGCGCCTGGCCTATTACTGCTATTATTATAGAGTTCAAGGGTACCACGGGCTGTTCACCAAAGGCCAATGTGCACTTCCTTGGGTACAGATCCATCTGCTGGGCAGCTGTCAGTCCATCCACCAGGTGGCATTGCCCAGCACTTCTTGGGGAGCCCCAAAACGAGTTTGACCTTGGTCCTGACCCAAGGATCCCACGGTCTGACAGGTTTGGCCTGTGGGCTGCAGCTTACCGACCCCTGCTCCGTAGCGTCTCCCCCTCTCTCTGGACCAGAAGGAAAAAATATGCTATTTCTTCCCCCCGCTGAGGCTCAAGGAGCTCTGGACGCTGTCTCGGACAGGACGACCAGGTGTGGTGTGAGGATTCCGCACTGGGGCCGTGGACGACCAGGTGTGGTGTGAGGATTCTGCACTGGGGCTGTGGTCAGCTTTCTCATGGTAAGCTTTGAATTTTCCTCCAGCAACAAAGGAGAAAGCACCCAGGCTTTCTTATCAGCTTTCCAGGTGTCAGCAAGAGGGGACAAGGGAAGGCTGAGGCTTAAAAGCCACCAGGAGTCAAACATTGAAATGTGAATTTGGACTAACTATGACGCAGCATTAGGTTGCGTTTTCTTTAATCCAATCTGAAAATCATTTTTAATTGGTGTGTTTACATCATTTTTGTTTAGTATAATTATTGATATGGTTGGATTAAAATCTGTCGCTTCAGCAGTACTTTTTCATTTGTTCCTGTGTCTTTGTTCTTCTTCTCCTGTCTGCTTGCTTGTGTAGCGAGCATTTATGATTTCATGTTATCTCCACTATTGTGTTATTCTTCATGTCTCTTTTTAAAATTATTTATTGATTTTCCTGGGTATACAATATACGTATTTGATTAATCACCTTATACCTTCAGACAATACCAATTACACAAAGTGTAAGAATCTTACAAAAGTGTACTTCATATACCTGTCTCTCATCTTTCATATTATTTTTGTTGTGTATTTTATTCTTACATATGCTCTAAATCCACAGTTCATTGGTGCTATTTTTGTTTTAAACAGTAATTAAATATAAGGAAAAATAGCTTACATTACCTTTGTTTTAAAGTTATATGTAGAGCTTCACTTCTTTGATAAATATCTAAGTTTTTGTCCTGTATCATATACCTTCTGCATAAAGAATTTCCTTTTATATTTTTGGTAGCACAAGTATGTAATTATAAATTCTCTCTATTGTTCATCTGAAAACATTTTTCCCTGTATTTCTTGAACAGTGTTTTTGCTGGATATAGAATTCTGCAAAGATTTTTTTTGTTTGAATACTTTAAAGGTGTCACTCCATTATTTTTTGGCTTGCATAGTTTCCAATGAGAAATCTGCTCTAATCCCTTTCTTTGTATGCAATGTCTTTTTCCTCTGGCTGCCTTCAATATTTTCTCAGTGTGTGTCTAAATGTGAATGTTGTTGTTGCTGTTGTTGCTGTTGTTTAATCCTGCTTGGAGTTTTCCAGGCTCTTGGACCTATGCCTTGATGTTTTTCATTACTTTTGGAAAATTCTCAGCCATTATCTCTTCAAATATTTTCTTCTGCCTGCTCTGTCTTCTCTTTCTGGGATTCCAGTTATGCATATGTTGGACCATTAGATATTATCTGACAGTTCTTTGATTCCCTGTTTTTTTTTTCACTGATTTTCTTCATTTTAAGTTGGGTAATTTATACTGCCCTGTCTTCTGCTACACTCATTCATTCCTCAGCTGTGTCAGATCTACTGATGAATACATTGGAGACATTTCTAATTTCTGTTACTATTTTTTTTCATTCCTAACATTTCTATTTGCTTCTTTCTCATAGTTTCTACCTCTCTGCTGAAACTAGCCATGTGTTCATGGAAGTATTCCATATACTTATTTTAAATTCCCAGTGTGTTAGTCTAACACCTAGGTTATCTCTGAATCTGGTTCTGTTGATTGCTTTGTTTGTCTGTCTCTCTCTCTCTCTCTCACTCTAAGCGATGCTATTTCACCATAATACTATGACTAGAGTGCAGGTGGTTATTCATAGGTGCAATTACAGTGCACTACAGCTTTGAACTCACGGGTTCAAGCAATCCTCCTGCATCAGCCTCCTAAGTAGCTGGGACTACAGGCATGCTCCACTATGCCCAACTGCTTTGTCTCTTGTTAATAGGTGTTGCTTCCTTTATAAGGTTTGCAATTTTGAATTCAATACTTGACATCATGTGTAAGTGAGTTGAAACTGAAGTAAGTAGTATCGGTGACAGGAAATGGACATATCTTTTCTTCTGCTGCTAGACTGATTTTGTGTGTGCACGTGTGTGTGTGTGTGTGTGTGTGTGCGTATTTTGAGTGTGGTGATTGGGGAGTAGTTTTGTTGTTGCTATCGCTATCATCAATGCCCCATCTGCTTCAAATGCTTCCAGTGCTACCTTGTGCTGGTTCTGGTGTGCTTGTGTAAGGGCTGGTTTTCTAAAGGATTTTCCAATAATGTCTTGTTCCACTCTCAGCTTTAGGCCTGTCCTGTGCACTTGCTTTTACAAGAGGGTTGCTCTACATGCTTTGCTCTCTCTCCCAGCAGTAGATTTCTGTGACCTGGGACTTGCCAACTCCATGGTAGCAGCCAGAAGTGTCTGCTCCTGTCGTGGTCCAGCCTCAACCTTAGGCAGGACCTTCATTTCTTGCTGTTGGAGATGGAGCTTTATCAGAGATATTGACCATCCCCAGCAGTAAAAGACCAATAATCTGGGCCCAAGATGACTCCCTGTCCCTCTCCCAGGGGTATAGAGTTTTAAAAGGTTCCTTATCTTCAACCTCAATATGTCTCTACCAGTACCTTGAGGAGGACAAGATTTCCTGGCCATTCCACAATGGTTGAAGGATTTTGTTCTTTAGGGGTGAAGAGTGTGAGCAGGGCTCATGCCTGCATTCCTGAAGGCAGACTTTCTACAGTCTTACTCTCTACCCTAATCTTTCTCATGGGCCCTGGTAGATACCCATGGAGTAGAGTCTGTGATTGGAGATAACTCCCCCAAGGGTCCATGGTTCCCAGAGATTTTATACTCTCACAGTGGCCCACACTTGGCCTTCAGCACTGAACAAAATTCATAGAGTATTTCTGCTCATTATGGTCACCCCGTCTCCTGCCTGCAGGTGAGAAGTAAGCCAGTGTTCACATCCCACCACTTCCCCTAGGTGCTTGTCTTCCCTTTGATTTCAAGGGAACCATGTGCCTTGCAACTTCAGCTCTTTGGTGCAGGAAAAGTTATGATTTTAAGGACAATCCAGCTTCCTCTTGCTGACAAGGTGGGAATGACATGCTTTAGAGCTTTCTACATACTGACAGAATCCAGAAATCACCCATGGGATTCTGAAAGACACAGTTTAGGATGACCCTCTGGAGAATTACTCCAAGGTGGTCACTGCCCACACCAGAAGTGGTCCAGGCTACAGAAGGAGTTTAGACCAGTTGTTGGAAGAGACAGCCTCATGGAGGGGTATGGGAGGCTAGTGTACATACTCAGAAAGGTGTTGCAGGCCTGTGCAACGGTCAGTAAGTGCCATGCAACAGTGCCACGGGATCAGCACAGCATGTCTCCCTCTTCCCTGAACAGGACCCATTCTCAGCCTGGGCCACTTCCATTTCCATGGGCAGCTCCAAATAGAGGGTAGGGATGCTGCACTCTGGCCATCCCAACTCGTACTGTTGGAAATTGTTGGGGGCTCACAAACGTTCAGCAGACCCAGAACTCCCCTGAGCACTGTCCACGATCCAGCCCTCTGGACTCTGCTCATCCTGAGGCCAGGCCATCCCCAGCAAAGCCACCTTCCTTCTCACATTGCCTCTTTCATCATCATTCTGTCTCTGAGGACAAAGTATTAATCTCCAGAACAAGACATAAGCACCAATTTGGCCTTCAAAAGATCCTTTATTCCCAAAGCTGAGGTCACAAATACAAAACTTGCTCCTTCATGGCCTCTGTCCCCTGCCCCCCACCACCAGACAATTCCCCATCCATGGTAAGATGCCTTCTGAACCGGCAATCCCTTTCTTAAAAGACCCCAGTCTTTGCTCCTCCAGACTCCAAAAGCTGGCTGGATCTTCATTCACAGCTCTACGTGTTCTGTGTGGGGTGGTTTCTCCACTGCCTTCTTGGCAAAGAGGTTGGTCCAGAAAGCTACTTCTTTGTCCTTCAGCTTCTGGGCCACCTGGGTGTTGGCACCAATCTGCAGATACACTTCCTTCTGGTTGTACTCTGGCCAGTGGGGCAGCCCTTCCCCATTGGGGTTTCTGGAAACAGAATCAAATAGAATTGCCCCAAAGCTGCTGTGTGTTTCCAGCAATCTTCTTAGATGTGTGAGGACACCCAAGTTATCTCTGTCAAGAGAGTTGTATACCTCCAGAGATGGAGAGCTCACTATCTCCTGGGGCAGCCTCTCCATTTGTAGAGAGCTCTCATTGTCAGAGTGCTATGGTCACAGGGTCAGAAGTTTGATCACTAGAACCTTAGAAGCTGCCCCTTCCCAATAGGCATGCCCCGCCCCCCACCCTCACCAGCTGTGCTCTGTCTTTGCCAAGAGCCTCACCCATTTCGAGCAAAGTTGGCCCAGAATTTCATCACCATCTTGCTAAGTTTGATCTCCTCTTCTGAGGCACCCTCTGTGGGGAAAAAGAAGAAAAGCGTTTGTTACTCAAAGTGTGGTCTGTGGACCTGCAGGTCTGCTCTAAACAGTCTTGGCGCATGGTCCACACACACTGAGCCAAAGTCTGCACTTTTAGAAGACAGTGGTGGACTTGTGTGTACATTACCTTTGAGCGTATCTGACCTAGGGCTCAGCAATGGGCATGCGTCATTCCATTGGCTGGCTGCCTTTGTCTCCTGTGACCCTCACCTGCCTCCTCCCTGCTCAGGGTCACAGGAAATGCCCCACCCCAGGGTTTCCTCTACATCAGCCCCACCTCCCAGGGTTGCTCTCTCTTGGGTCTTTTCTCCTTCCCCGGCACGCACCCACAATTCACATTCTGAAAAACAACAGAGCCTCAAGGTGCCTAAGCATGCACAGGGAGATGCCCAGAGGCTCTGGTGCATTCTGAGCAGCCATGGGGTGAGTCCCATCTGATCTGTAACTACTGAGAGTTAAGACTTAGAAGACATTGTGAAAGGATTTTTTAAAATATTGTATAATATAAACTAAAACTAAAATCCTAACACCCCCAACTGACTGAACAGACCCTCTCTGGGCTAAGGGGAGCCCCGAAAAACCTTCAACTCTGTTCCTGCCTGGGAACAGACAGGAGGTCAGACATGCCTCATAATACTCTCTCCCTTTTGTGGTTTAGACACCACCAGACCAGCATCAGCAATAAAATAAAGGTCATCATTCTGGCAGAACACACTCTTTGTGGCAATAAGACACCAAATTAAAAACGAGACCTAAGGCCACGTCGGGCAAGGGTTCAGGCCTACGTCTTTACCCTGAAAGAATCCACTTTGCTCTCACTGCCACGAGGTGCTTCTCTTTCTCTAGCAGCTAAACCAGCACTGGCCTGGAGTTAAGCAAAATGAAAACAGTAACAACGGCTGCAGCTGGGATACGCAGACAAACAGAACCCTGACTCGCCAGACTTAACTACCGCTTTGATTGCATAAGAGACGGATTTCAGTAACTTTCTCCAGATAAGAACATCACCAACCATGGACTGGACCTGGCCGGTGTACAGAGGCTGCTCGCTTGCTGAGCTTCAGTGTCCTGAGAAGACCTTTGGACTTATAGGCCATAATTGTAATACATTTAAATATTAGGTGTCCACCACCAGGTGAACATGGGCCATGTTACACGAATGTTTGTTTAATACACATGTGTCAGGACTGTCTTCATGAATATCCATTGCTCCCCCATAACCTGTTGAACATGTATGTTTAGCAAATCCATTCACATAAAGCTCCTACCCAACCCCTCCTTCCTCAACAAGCCTGTGTCTGGGCTTGGCCAGAGGCACCTTCCCAGCCTGTGGGATGGCCACCTTGCTGACTATAAACCATATCAAAATGAAGTCTCTTCTCCTATTCCAAATTCACACATCCTGTGAATTCTAAATTAACAATTATTAAATGTATTTAATGTGAAGGTGTATGAGTTTTTGTTAGAGACAGACAGAAAGACAAACAGACACACATTAGACCTGACTCAGTGTTAACACCAATTCTAACCTCACCTTCACTCACTTTCTCAGCGCTCTTGGGAGAGGGAAATTGATTGGTGGGTTCTCAATCTAGAGCAGGGCCCTGCATGTGTCCCACCGCCTGTCATGTTGATGACACAGCCCAGGATTCTGAGTGTCTGTGGCAGAGGGCACACGAATGCACATCTTCCCTCAGGTGTGTTAGAGCGGGAGGAGGCGGGGGGACAACCCAATGACATTCAACCCTGTCATAGTGAATCCTGCAGGACACACCCCCCCACAAACCTGTCTTGTTGATGTCACAGAGCAGGATTCTGAGTGTCTGTGCAG
>NW_026652281.1:91955791-92046122 GCF_009828535.3 Hylobates moloch
GAAGGGTATTTTTTTATTATAGAAATTGACGGCCAGGTACAGTGGCTCACAACTGTACTCCCAGCACTTTGGGAGGTCGAGGCAGGCCGACTGCTTGATCTCAGGAGTTTAAGATCAGCCTGGTAACATGGCAAAACCCCACCTCTACAAAAAAATCAAAAATTAGCCAGGTATGGTGGTTCATGCCTGTGGTCCCAGCTACTAAGGAGACTGAAATGAGAGGATCACTTGAGCCCACAAGGTGGAAGCTGCAGTGAGCCGAGATCACACCATTGCACTCCAGCCCGGGGAAAAGAGTGACAGCCTGTCTCAAAAAAAAAAAAAGATATTTTTCATTAAGAAAAAAGTCCTCTTAATCTAGCAGAATAAAACTATCACATTATTTATGTTTCAGATTAAATTCCCATTTTTAAGTGAAAAATATTTTACAGGAGAGAGAAACTATGAATATAAGAAATTATTTAGTTTACAATATCAAATCGGTAATATGATAAATTATCTCAAAAGAATAAACAGTAACAAGCTAAAATAAAAGTATATACTATAGTATGATCTGACAGGCCTAAGTTAAATGTGTTTATTTTTAGGTATATCCTTCTCAAAGTTTGGATAATATTATATTAGTTGAAAGTTAGAGAATCAAAAAAAGGCAAACGTAAGTATCATTCTAACTGTGCTTTGCAATAAAATACATCTAAAGCAAATAAGTCAGTGTAAATGGATTTTTCAACAGATTTTCTGTCAAGATGAAATACAGTTGTATATTTTTCACATACAGATGTATTCACCTAAGATTACATATCCTATTATTTATATTGGGACTATTGTATTTTAATTACAATATTATTATATGATAATTAGCATTATGTATTTAAATGTTTCTTTTCTAATTTTACTTACACTAAATGTACTCAAAAATGAATGCTGTCAAACAAATAAAGTTTAACTCTGCTCTACCAAATTCCCAATGAGTAGTTCAAATTTAGTAAGTGTTTTGATATTAGCCAATTAGCTTCAGTTTATCTAATATCTCATTTTTTAATTAATAATACTAATTATGAGTAAGATAAAAGTATTTTGCCTTTGGCCTGAGGAAAAAGCAAATATAGCCATTAAATGTAAGGGCATACAATAATTTTTATTTCTTTTTTTTTTTTGAGACAGAGTCTCACTCTGTCACCCAGACTGGAGTGCAGTAGTGCAATGTCGGCTCACTGCAACCTCCGCCTCCCGGGTTCAAGCAATTCTCCTGCCTCAGCTTCCCAAGCAGGTGGGACTACAGACGTGCGCCACCACGCCCAACTAATTTTTTTTTGTATTTTTAGTAGAGACGGGGTTTCACCATATTGGCCAGGCTGGAGAATTTTTATTTCTACTGAACAGAAATTGGTATTTTCAGAAAGGTTTAAAAGAGTGAAAATTTTTTAAATCTTAAAATATTCATGAATACACTAGATTTTTCCTTCAAAATGAGGAGTACAGTTTACATATTCATTATTTTGTAAAATCTTTATACCCTACGTAAAGAAAGAATTACCTAAA
This sequence comes from Hylobates moloch, assembly GCF_009828535.3. Taxonomy (NCBI): domain Eukaryota; kingdom Metazoa; phylum Chordata; class Mammalia; order Primates; family Hylobatidae; genus Hylobates; species Hylobates moloch. The sequence continues at coordinate 91,957,334 of NW_026652281.1, forward strand.
ATACCACACAAAAGCATTCAGTACCAGTACCCAACACACAAAAAGGAACTGAAATGCTTGTTAAAATGAAAGACCAAATATCCGTCTGTCATTTCAGGGGTGAAAATAACTTGTCAAACATCCAGCTTCCTTGAAAACAGAAATACAATCTGAGCAAGTCCTGCGTCCAGCATCTCACCTCTGCAGCCATGAAAGCCAAGGTGTGCATTCCGTGGGTGTAGCCGGTGATGCAGCAGACGGCCGCCAGTCCACAGCAGGAAAGCAGCATGGCAACCAACAGGGACAGGACTCGACCATGGCTGCTCATCGGCGTAGTGGGCGAGAAGGAAAGCTGAAAGGCACACAGTAGGAAACTGCTCATTCTTCTTCATGGAAGTGTTAAACTTCACTGAGAAATTCAAGGTCAATCTTGGCTTCTCTGCTTAGGGTTCTGTGCTAAGCACAGAAAAGCATCCCATTACTATATGGTCCCATTCTCCAATAACCCAAATATGAGCATGAGCTGATATTTAGAGATCCCTGTCATTTAATTTACTGAATATAACAATATGCATTATATTTTTATCCCTTACTCTCAAAGATCTTTCTCGCACTGGGATTATAAACCTCTAGAAGTAATGTTCCGAGGGTATACAACTCTCTCCTCTCACCTTCAACAGGACTCAGGACAGTGCCTGTTCTGTTGTGTTTCTTTCTCAGTCTTGCTCTAGTCCTCCTCTCTGAAACTGGCATTCCCAGTCTATTGGGCTAGGACAATTGAAATGCAATCCAGGCACAGATTTACCACTACTACAACGTGATGTCAGCATTATGCAAGGAGAGGCAACAGTCTGAAAAGAAGGCCTGGAGCTGCAACTCCTGAGGTCGCAGGTGGAGATTAAAAAAAACAGTTTGGGAGGTTAGAAGCTCCTGTTTGTGACTTCAAATGAGGGTTGAATGTGAAAGAAATAAAGGCTTTGAGAGTGAGATTAACTCAAACCAAGGTGCAAGGTCCATGTGGACTGGGTGAAGACAGGGAAAAATAAGGCCCTGGAGTGGGTTTAACTGAGGGGCAGCACTGTAGGTGCACATTTATCTGGGACTCATGAGACTACTTCAGGTCACTAATGGGTTGGAGGTTCACTCATACAGCTATGATCTGAAACCAAGTGACAGATCTTGTACCAGACATAAAAGGATTCACGTCTGCAACCAAGGAAGCTGAGGGAGCTAATTCAGTCCTGGCCCGGGGTGGAAATAGTATAAATTAGTCAGAAAGAAGAGCTCCAAGAACCAGAGTAAGCTGGGAGAGACAGAAGGAGACTAGAACAGAAAATATCTAGAGAAGACCAGATTTTATTGTTTATGTATCAAGGTTTCCTTGCACTGTGAACAAAACAGTATGCATAGGTGAAGTGACCCCACGTGAGCAGTAATGTAAACACTATGGGGTTGGGAAGAAAGCTCCCCAGGAGACAACGATTCTGTATCTCTTGGCTGCTGTAGAAAGTTCTTCAAGAAACAGGCAATAGGGGTCTGATCTAGAAGTCTTCCCAGGAGAGCTACCCTGACCACGCCTGCTGTGGCTCATTCACATTACACAATCCGAAGCTGACAAACGTGTGACTAAGCAAGCAAAAATCTTGGCTAAAAACTCACATATTCAAATCGATCCTTGCAGAGCTGAACCATCAGGTGCAGAAAGACAAGTCCGGCAAACCAGAGGCACCACATGACCACCTCTTCCACTGTCTGGACATTCAGCACACCAAAGATGAAAATGAACTTGTAGAAAATAAAATTCCAAAATTTGTCTTTGAGATGCTAAAAAAGAAAAATGTTTATGAAGGTGAGTACCATCACACCTACCCCATCTGAGGGAAGTTACCATAACAAAAGCTGGCTTCTATGGAAGATATATTCTGCACTTGGCTTTCTAACACTTGTCCTCAAGAAAACAGGAAAAAAAAAAAAAAAAAAAGCAGCCATCTGAAGAATAGAGGTAAGACACCCAGAAAGTAATCTGTAAACTTTGGACTATAACCCTAAATCAATTATGGAATGTTAGCTATTCAAAGGATAGTGATATTAGTTTAGTAACTTATTAAGAAATAGGCCAGGGGCAGTGGCTCATATCTGTAATCCCAGCACTTTTGGAGGCTGAGAGGGGTAGACAGCCTGAGCTCAAGAGTTTGAGATAAGCCTGGGCAACATGGTGAAACCCCGTCTCTACCAAAAAAAAAAAATACAAAAATTAGCTGGGAATGGTGGTGCACACCTGCAGTCCCACCTACTCAGGAGGCTAAGGTGGGAGGATTGCTTGAGCCCAGGAGATCGAGGCTACAGTGAGCCATCATCATGCCACTGCACTCCAGCCTGGGTGACAGAGCAAGACCTTCTCTCAAAAAAAAGAAAAAAATGCTTACATTTTTAATGCACAATGAAAAAGAACGGCAAGGGCTATCATTTTTACTACTTCTACCTTCCAGATTCTTACACAATAGAAAAGATAAGACTTTAAAAAAAAAAATTCTTCAAATTAAAAAATAACACAACCACTTGCCAGTCCATAATAAATGGGGCATAAAAAGTACAAAGAAAATGAAAAATGATGCCTTAACATTTTTATGAATTTTCTTGTCTTTTCCCTATGTACAAAACACATTAATTTTTGTACAATGCTTTCTTTCACCTATCGTATTGTGAGAACCTTACCAATGTCAATGAATATTCTCTGAATACACCAGTATACTGTTTCAATGGCTAAAGATGGACACTGAAACCATTTTAAAATTTTCACCATTCAAAAAAACATTATGAGGGCCAGGCGTCGTGGCTCATGCACCAAATCCCAGCACTTTGGGAGGCCAGGGCAGGCGGATCACTTGAGCCCAGGAGTTCGAGACCAGCCTGGGTAACATGGCAAAATCCTGTCTCTACTAAAAATACAAAAATTAGCTGAGCATGGTGGCACATGCCTGTAATCCCAGCTACTCGGGAGGCTAAGGCACGAGAATTGCTTGAACCTGGGAGGTCGAAGTTGCAGGGAGCCATGATCATGCCACTGCACTCCAGCCTGGGCAACAGAGCGAGACTCTGTCTCAAAAAAAAAAAAAAAATTGTGATGAATATTTTTGTATGTATCTTTGTATGAGTTACTTCAGCACTGTCAAATCAAAAACTGCAAAGATTTTTATGGTTTATAGTAAAATCTACCTAACTTCCAAAGCCGCCCTATAAGTGTACATTCTCATGGGCAGTGTGTATGCATATTTGCTTCACTGTACTCTTTTACACAGAGGGCTTCCAGTTTTAACAATCTTCACTAACCCTGAAATAGGAGAGCAATAAGGAGGGTCTAGTTCCCCCACATGTTAAAAAAGACTATCAAGCCATCTAGGGGGGATCAGGGAGAACTGACTCAAGATGATAAGAATGGAAGCATGATTCTAAGTATACTTTTTTTTTTTTTTTTTTTAAAAGAGACAGGGTCTCAATCTGTCATCCTGGCTGGAGTGCAGTGGCCCAGTAGTAGCTCACTGCAGCCCCAAACTCCTGCACTCAAGCAATCCTCCCACCTCAGCGTCCTGAGTAGCTGGGATTACAGGCATGTATCCCATGACATCATGCCCGGCTAATGTTTTTTATATTTATATTTTGCAGAGATGGGGCCTACCTCTGTTGCCAAGGCTGGTCGCAAACTCCTGGCTCAAGTGATCCCACCTTGGTCTCCCAAAAGAATGCTTTTATATGTAATTTGGAACCATGTAAATGTTTCATAAATTCAAAAAATAAACACGAAAAAGCAAAATGTACTATAAATTAATAACGTGACTCCTTAAAGATTTTGAGAGCTTAAACACACTGTACTCTGACCGGACATCTTTTGTAGAGAACAAAATAAAGTGGAAAAAAATCATAGAGTATGCCCTAACTCTATCTACCAAAAGGGCAGAGACACCCTAGTAGCAATGAGCACACTCAGCCAGTATACAATTTGGCTTCTAAATATCATTGCCCATAATGTGAACTAGGAATCACTGGTGAATGTCTGTTTCCAGACCTGGTGCAGGGAAAGTACAAGGTGAACTTAGGACATTTTGTGCCCTGGTTTTGAATGACACTGCCACTTGGCTCTGCCATTTAGTTTCTGTGTGACCTTGGGAAAGTCACTTAACATCCCTGTGCTTTAGTTTCCTCATCCATACAATAGGTCTTATAGACATATACCTCATAGAATTGTTGGGGGAATTATACATAATATATGTGAAATGGTTAGACAAGTGCCATACTAGGCACTAAGCACTTAAAAAAACATCAAAAAGCTTCCTTGCTCTAAACCTCCACTTAACATTTTAACCATTTTAGATATTCGATGTCTTTGCCTCTAGCATTACTCTATTTCTAGAACTTTAAGCACCCACAGAGCAAACCCATGTCAATCCTAGAGATTTCTAACTCAAAATGGTTCCTAATTGATGCTACTGGATGACACTAAACATAAAATAAACCAACATAGAACAGCAGGGAAGATGCGATTGATGCTGAAAAAACCGAAAGTGGAGCTGGATAAGAAATATGCTCATTATAATTACCTCTGATCTAGTTAAAAAATATCTAAAATACTCCAAGGTTATACTTTCTATAAATTTCAACCTGACAGAACTAACCTTTTAGGGAAAAGAAAGTATATAAAGCCCACTGGTGCCAGATCAATCCTCCAAGCCTGCCTGGCCTGACCAATTTCTGGTCCACAAAAAATTTTAAGAAAAACTTGAAGTATCAAAAGAAGCATTTAAGCCAGCAGAAGTGGTTCGCACCTATAATTCCAGCACTTTGGGGGCTGAGGCAGGCGGACCTCTTGAACTCAACAGTTTGAGACCAACCTGGGCAGCATGGTGAAATTCCGTCTCTACAAATACCAAAACAATTAGCCGGGTGTGACATATGCCTGTAGTCTCAGGTACTCAGGAGGCTGAGATGGGAGGAGGCTGCCTGAGCCCAGGAGGTTGAGACTGCAGTGAGCGGAGATCACACCACTGCTCTCCAGCCTGGGTGACAGAGCAAGACCCTGCCTCAAAAAAAAAAAAAAAAAAAAAAATACAAAAAACAAAAAGGCAGCATTTAGAACCTATCTGGGAGACCACTACAGTTGATACTGGAGAAAGTGCTGAAAATATTCTGGGAATACAAAATAGTCCTGTTCACAATGGCATCCAAGGGCTCAACCACCAAGTAATACGTGTCAGCTCTAAACTAGGACTTCAGCTGATTTTATAAAAGGAAATTTGGGTTGAAAAGGGTAGGTAAGGAGAGAATGGAACACTCTGAACATAAAGTAAAGCTGCTGTTGTACTTTTCATATAGCAGGTTCCTGTGTCTTATCACTGGGATAAGATAGAAAAAAACACAATTTTGTTCTTATGTTGTGATTTTGAAGGCCGGTTCTAAATTCTTACTTTAAAACATACCATGCCGGGCACAGTGGCTCACGCCTGTAATCCCAGCACTTTGGGAGGCCAAGGCACGTGGATCACCTGAGGTCAGGAGTTTGAGACCAGCCTGGCCAACATGGCGAAACCCTGTCTCTACTAAAAATACACAAATTAGCTGTGGTACACACCTGTATTCCCAGCTACTTGGGAGGTTGACGCAGGAGAAGTGCTTGAACCCGGGAGGCAGAGGTTGCAGTGAGCTGAGATTGCACCACTTGTACTGCAGCCTGGGTGACAGAGCAAGACTCCGTCTCAAAAAAAAAAAAAAAATTATTCTGCACTCTACCCACTCAAATCCTCAGGGAACTGCCAATCTATACAGTATGCTTGTGGCATAATTCTTCATTGAAAGCGTCCCCTGCCCATTCTGAGTCACTTTCCAGTGTCAGACAATCTCACCCAAAACAAGAACAAATCTCCTAATTTTATGCTTTTAGAACAATGATTCTTAATTCACCTTCCCACAGAGAAAATTATCTTGGTAAATTCTTTTGGAAAAGAACTCACATTCTACACAGTGACATTTATGATCATTCAAAATAAAACAAATCAAGGCTTCTTTAAAAATGACATTCCTAAAAGTCATGAAGAAAAACAGCTATAAAAAACAATATTGGGACAACTTGGCTACACTGAATATGGACTGTGGATTAGACAAAGTATTTTTTCAATGTTAAATTTCCTAATTTTAATCACTGTGCTGTAAAAATGCCTTTGTTCTTAGAAAATACAAACTGAAGTATTTCGGGGTAAAGGGGCAATGATGTCCACAACTTACTCTCAAATGAATCAGAAAAAAAGTATGTATAAATAAAAAGTGAATATTAAAGCAAATGGAACAAAATATTAACAACTGGCGAATCTGGATAAAGGGTATATAGGAGTTTTCTGTAGTATTCATGGAACTTTTCCACACATCTGAAATCATAAGAAATACAAAGTTTAAAAAAAAAAATCTAGTCACAAGAATCCATCCTTTCAGTGTAGACTTACCTGTCTCTCACTCACTCGAAGAGGGCCAAACACAATACACTGGATGAGCTTAGCCACCAACATCAAAACACAGCAAGCAGTATTTACTAGAACCTGTAAACAAATCAGAGAAAGGAAGTTTATTTCTTCCTGCTGAAAAATAAAAGCAGCTCTAAAAATCTCATATTAGGAATTCAGCCATCATTTCCAGTGACTGAGCCTTTCTGGTTCTCTCCCAATGCAAGATAAGTAATATCTGAAAAGGCACGCTGTTCTGGGCAGTGGGTGTCAGGGATGAGGACGGGAAAGAGAGGCACCAGCTCACCAGCTAAGTCACATTTCTTGTCCCAATATGCACCCTCCAGCAGGCCACCTTAATCTTTCAACCTTAACTGAATTGTGTATATACTTTGTACTGTATGTGCAAAACTACACAAACCTTGTAAACTGCAGGTCCTTCCCAAGTACCTCATTTCCAACATTATTTTGATAGCCTTGAAGAAAACTGTTCTAGAAATTGAAGTTACCATGAATAGTAAAACCCAGCACCCAGAGATTCTGCCCTGCCAAACAAATAGGAGGTGGGGGTAGGAGTGTGGATGGTCACAAAAAAGTCTCATCATAAGGAACTAATAACAAAAATATATATATACAGAGAGAATATTTTAACATTTATTGGAATGGAAAAATCTTTCAACCAAAAGATCAATGTTCTCCATGCTTGGTGTTGGCTTTGAAGTAAAGGTTCTGTGGCACTGCAGCGGGGTGGAATGGGTTAAACAGAAGGAAAAGAAAACCAGCGAGGGGGGGTAAGAGATGAAAGGCAACCTGGGGACACCAATGCAAAACCAAGGCCTTCTTCAACAGTCTATGAGAAAACTTGAAAAAACAACAAAACAAAACAAAACAAAACAAAACCCTAAATGATGAATATCCTTACACCTAAACACCAAATCTTAATGCTTACAAAATGGAAGAGTTGGCTGTCCCCAACCCAGAGATTAGTATGGGGTATCACATTACTCTGAATGACTCCAAAAAGCCAAAAGGACCTTGATAAAAACAGTACAGATGACTTGTTGAGCAAATGAAAAGGAACTCCAATTCAATGTAAAGCTTCTTCTGCCTCTGATTCACTACGTTTACCACATTACCCTTGCCAAGTCATTCTTCCCTCTACTTTTAAAAGCAAATGATAATTTTAAAGAAGAAAGAAAAGGGATAGAGGAGAGTAATTTAAGAAAGCAAGATCCCTGAGATCACCTCAGGGTCTGTTTAGTACCTCACGCCATCCCTCCTTTGGGAGAACACTTAAGGGCAGCCCTGATTCATTACAAATGATTAAATTTAGTTCTATTCTGTCTGCCTAATGGGCCAAAGAAGTATGTAATATATTTTTAAAGGATTGAAACAAAAATAGTTCTGCTAAAGAAATAAACTGTTTTGGTACTTAAATCCTTCAAATAACCAGGAACAAAAGCCCAAACTAGTTGCCCCAAACATTCTAATTTGTGTAACAGGCCTATTCAAAATGGTCCAGATCACCAGGAGCGTGGTGGCTCACACTTGTAATCCTGGCACTCTGGGAGACCAAGGTGGGGGGACTGCTTGAGGCCAGGAGTTTGAGACCAGCCTGGGCAACACAGCAAAACCTTGCCTCTACTGAAAAATATATAAATTTTTTTAAAAAGAAAAAACAATTCAGGTAACTTGAAATGTTCATTTTTAAGGTGCGAAATAGATGCTAAAAAGACTCACCTTCATTGTGATCTAACCAGTCAATCTCAGCCACATTAACTAAGAGAAATGTCGTAAGACAAAGCCACAACCCCTCATGTCACATCCCCCAGCCAAACATGCCCCTGCTTTATTAGGACGCAATTTCTTAAAATAATTCTTCCTGTTTTTACATGTAATCAGTCATATGAATTTAAAAAATAAATGCAACACATTTAGCACTTGTTCGAGGCATGTGGGAAATCAGAAAAATGAGGGAGCTCTGAACCCTAAACTCGAAGAGCTTTTAGAATCTGCAAGAGATAGAACATGGTAAGCAATCTAACAGAAGGCCAAGCAGGCTACTATGAGAGTAATGATAGAGAAAAAAAACAAATTTAGGGTCACTTAAACATTTCTCTATTCAAAACAGCACTGTCACACACATCTTAAGTTATCAAACAAAAAATAAAGTATTATTTACTATTTCTCAAACTCTTTTTAAATAAAAGTCTATTTATTTATTTTTTTTCTGACAGTCTCACTCTGTTGCCCAAACTAAAGCACAATGGTGCAATCTCCGCTCACTGCAACCTTGGCCTTCCAGGTTCAAGTTATTCTCCTGTATCAGCCTCTCAAGAAGCTGGGATTACAGCTGTGAGCTACCACACTAATTTTTGTATTTTTTTGTAGAGACATGGTTTCACCATGCTGCCCGGGCTGGTCTCAAACTCCTGGGCTCAAGTGATCCATCTGCCTCGGCCTCCCAAAGTACTGGGATTACAGGCATGAGCCACTGCGCCCAGCCTAAATAAGTCTTTGAATTCAAATAAGGTATAAAAAATGTGTATCTTTAATTTATCCAAAAAAAAGGTAAAAGTCTCTTACAATCCCATCACCCATAGAACAACCACTTCCCATTTTAATTTAAATGAAGATTTGAAAATTAACATGGCTAAGCAGGAAAAAAAAAGCTTAAGTATACTGATACTAAAAAGGGAATTTATGTAAAAAGGAGATAAGCTGTTTTGAACTTTGTAACCAAAGCTACAAAGGATTGAAAGCAATCCTTATTTTAAGATTATAAACAAAGTTTTTTAAAACACCTTAATGATTATTAATAACTATTCCATGTCTATTTATAGAAAATTGCCTTAATTATAATGATTATATGTTAATTACAAATACTGACCGGGCACAGTAGCTCACACCTATAATCCCAGCACTTTGGGAGGCCAAGGTGGGGGTATTGCTTGAACTCAGCAGTTCAAGACCAGCCTGGCCAACACAGTGAAACCCCATCTCTACAAAAGATACAAAAATTAGCCGGGTGGGGTGGTGTACACCTGTAGTCCCAGCTACTGAGGAGGCTGAGGTGGGAGGATCTCTTGAGCCCAGGAGGTCAAGGCTGCAGGGAACCGTGACTGCACCACTGCACTGCTCCAGCCTGGGCAACAGAATGAGGCCTTGTCTCAAATACATAAATAAATAATATTGTGTCATACATATAACTTCTCAACTTCAGTTAACAAAGGCTTGAAAAATTGTAAATACAATTGAGCAACCCTAATGCAAAAATCCAAAATCTGAAATGCTCCAAAATCCAAAACTTTCTGAGCACCAACATGGCGCCACAAGTGGAAAATTCCACACCTGACCTCATGTGACTAGTCGGAGTCAAAATGCAGACTTACAACAGTTTACACAGTGTCCCTAATGGAAGAATGAAACTACCTTCAGGGTATGTGTGTGAATAAGATGTATATGAAACAGAGGAATTTCATGTTTACATTTGGGTCCCATCCCCAAAATATTTCATTATGTATATGCAAATATTCCAAAATCCAGGAAAAAAAATCCCAAATCCAAAACTTCGGTCCTAAGCATTTTGGATAAAGTATTCTCAACCTATACTGAAAGAAACATAACTGGAGCATTCCTCATTTAAAAGCAAATCCCATTGGCTCATGTCTATAATCCCAGTACTTTGGAAGGCCAAGGTGGGTTGCTTGAGTCCAGGAGTTCGAGACCAGACTGAGCAACATGGCAAAACCCCATCTCTACTAAAAACACAAAAAATGTAGCCAGACGCGGTGGTGTGTGCCTGTAGTCCCAGCTACTCGGGAGGCTAAGGTGGGAGAATCACCCTAGACACAGGGAGGTCGAGGCTGCAATGAGCCCAAATCACACCACTGTACTCTAGCCTGGGCAATCGGAGTGAGACTTTGATTCAAAAAAAAAAAAACTGCTTAAAAAAGTAAACTAAAATAAATAAAATAAATCCCTGAATCAGGCGCAGTGGAACATGCCTGTAATCCCAGCACTTTGGGAGGCGGACGAGGGAGAATCACGAGGTCAGGAGTTCGAGACCAGCCTGACCAACATGGTGCAACCCCATCTCTACTAAAAATACAAAAATTAGCCAGGGGTGGTAGTGCTCTCCTGTAATCCCAGCTACTCAGGAGGCTGAGGCAGGAGAATCACTTGAACCCGGGAGGCGTAGGTTGCAGTGAGCCGAGTTCGTGCCACTGCACTCCAGCCTAGGTGACAGAGTGAGGCTCTATCTCAAAAAAAAAAAAAAAAAAAAAAAAAAAAAGGCCGGGCACGGTGGCTCACGCCTGTAATCCCAGCACTTTGGGAGGCTGAGAAGGGTGGATCATGAGGTCAGGAGATCGAGACCATCCTGGCTAACTCAGTCAAACTTCATCTCTACTAAAAATACAAAAAATTAGCCGGGCGCGTGGTGGGCGCCTGTAGTCCCAGCTACTCGGGAGGCTGAGGCAGGAGAACAGAGTGAACCCGGGAGGCGGAGCTTGCAGTGAACCGAGATCGCGCCACTGCACTCCAGCCTGGGTGACAGAGTGAGACTCCGTCTCAAAAAAAAGAAATATGTGCACATACATGTTTGTATAATATGTAGGTGTGAATTGTCAAGGACTTGATCAATTTGGGTGTTTCTTAAGTCTCCTACTTAACAACAGTACTTACTACAAGAATTTGATAATTGCCATTTCTGGAAGAAAGAAGCAGGTAACAGAGAGAGAGAGATCTACTTTTCACTGCATGTCACTTCTGTATCCTTTAACTTTTTTTTTTTTTTTTTAATTTTAGACAGAGTCTCACTCTGTCGCCCAGGCTGGACTGCAGCGGTGGGTTCTTGGCTCACTGCAACTTCCACCTCCCAGTTTCAAGCGATTCTCCTGCCTTAGCTTCCCAAGTAGCTGGGATTACAGGCACCTGCCACCATGCCTGGCTAATTTTTGTATTTTTAGTAGAGACAGGTTTCACCATGTTGGCCAGGCTGGTCTCAATCTCCTGACCTCAGGTGATCCTCCCGCCTCGGCCTCCCAAAGTGCTGAGATTACAGGCGTGAGCCACCATGCCAGGCCTGTACCCCTTAACTTTTGTACCCTGAGCATGCATTATCTATTTTTTTAAATTTTTTTAAAGTTTAGAATCTACTAAACTAACCTGACTAGTTCTGCAATTCCACATTATTTTTCTCACCATATGATGACAAACTGATGAGTAACAAACCAAAACAAGTTCTCCTGTTACAGCACAATATTTCAACTATGGCCAGGCGTGGTGGCTCATGCCTGTAATCTCAGCACTTTGGGAGGCCAAGGTGGGTGGATCACCTGAGGTCAGCAGTTCAAGACCAGCCTGGCCAGCATGGTGAAATCCCGTCTCTACTAAAAATACAAAAAATTAGCTGGGCATGGTGGCGCACGCCTGTAATCCCAGCTACTTGGGTGGCTGAGGCAGGAGAATTACTTGAACCCAGGAGGCAGAGATTGCAGTGAGCCGAGATCGTGCCATTGCACTCCAGCCTGGGCGACAGAGAAAGACTCTGTCTCAAAAAAAAAAAAAAAAAAAAAAAAATTTCAACTATATTAAAACACTTCAGAATGTTTCTCACAGCTATAGTGCTGTTCAAGTCATTTTGTAAAAACTCACCAAATGCCTTTTTTTTTTCCAGTCTACACAAAATAAAAACAAGTTTTACTTGTCCCCGTTCAGAGTGTAGCAGGTCAGGCAGCAGCGATCCCAGCAACCCTGACTTACTCAAGGCTCAAAGTTAATTCCCTTCACTCCAAGGCCAGGCAGGAAAATGTCCCTTCCAGAATGGTTCTACTCTTCCACTGGAGAAAACAGAAACTAAATTATAAAATAGTTAGGCCTGCCTGGGAGAAAGAGAGGAAGGTGCATTTATCACCATGTAACCCTACAGGTGTTTTTGACCCTGTAAAATGTTGGCCACCAACAGGGGCTTATTTATGAGCTTGCAAAGACATGGGATTAAACTACCAGGAACCTATTCCAAGACATGGTCAATCTGGATATTTCTTAGACTCCTGCCTACACCAGCACCACTCCCCTGCGCCCCCTACCATTTGGTGGTTTCCTCCCTTTAAGGACAATTCATGTATTGTTACCTCTCTGCAGGCTCCCAGAGACAAACACATAATACAAACATGCACACACTCCCCCTCATCACATAGATGATGACTGTGTTCCTCCTTTAACAAGACTAGGGAAATAGACGAGAGTTCGCATGCAAAGCATACCTAGGAGGTGATCAAATAGCAGTCCCCTTCTCCCTCACCGGGAAGGCATTCCTTTTATTTTTAATTTATCTAGGCTCACATCCAATTATTTACAAGTTTAGTCTTTTTTCCTTCAGCTGTCCCAACATTTCTGGAGCTAACATTTTTCCCTCATATACCTTGAAATAGTCAACTCATAAAGACTAAAACCTAGGAAGTCACTTTCAGCTCTTAAGTTTTTTTTGTTTTTGTTTTTGTTTTTTGAGACTAGGGTCTCACTCGGGCCCAAACTGCAGTGCAGTGGCACAATCATAGCTCACTATAACCTTGAGCTTCTGGGTTCAAGCAATCCTCCTGCCTCAGCCTCCCAAGCAGCTAGGACTACAGCACAGGCCACTACACTTAATTTGCATAATTAAGTCAGAACCTTGACAGTAGTTTTGTATTTCTATTTCTCCATTTACGTGTCTTGCTCTTAGAATTTTAGAAGCAGGTATTTTATATTTTTAAAGGGTTGTGAAAGAAATTAAGGAAGCTGCAGAGCCTAAAATATTCACCATCTGAGAGCACTTTAGAGAAAAATTGGCTGACTCCTATTCCTATTTTCACATAATTATAATGGTGACTAATTTTTTTTTTTTTTTTTTTTTTGTAGAGCAGGGGGTCTATGTTGCCCAGACTCCTGGGCAGCTCCTGGGCAACTCCTGGCCTCAAGCAATCCTCCCACCTCCTGCCTCAGCCTCTGCCTCTCAAACTGCTGAGACTGCCAGTGTGAGCCACTGAACCCAGCCCTTAAGTTTTATAATATGAAAGTAGGCTCTTTAAAATAGGAGTCAGCCAATTTTTCTCTAACGTGCTCTCAGATAGTGAATATTTTAGGCTCTGCAACTTCCTTAATTTATTTGTTTTACAACCCTTTAAAAATATAAAAACCATTCTTAGCTGTTAAGACAAAAACAGGCCTAGTCAAATAGGCCACGAGTTTGCCAATCCCTGTTCTAAATGGTCAATTCACTTTTATCCACTTTTGTTTGTGGTCATTTTTCCCCTTGAGAGTTCTATTTAAATGATATTATTTGCATAATTAAGTCAGAACCTTGACATTAGTTTCATATTTCTATTTCTCCATTCACATATCTTGCTCTTAGAATTTTAGAAGCAGATATTTAAGAAAGAAGAAAAGGGAACTAATAAAAGTAATGAGTAAGAATTAAAAAATGAAAAAGCCAAAACACCTGAACAATCCAAAACCATGCTAGAATGGACCAAGAGGTAGCTGAATGGAAGCGTTATCTGAGTAATGTAAAATAGCCCAGAAATGAGTAACAAAATAAAAACTCATCTGAAATGAAACTTTAGGATGGAAGTTTTAGAAAGACAAGGGGAAACAAATGCTCAGGTCAAATCCACATATTTGTTAGTGTAAAAACCCTGAAGTCTCCTCCCAAATCCGTTCTCAATGTCATGCCTGAGGGCCACCTGGAGAGGCCTCCTTGGGAGGTGGAAGTTTCAGGTCACTAGATCTCCCATCCTCTTCCCACTCTACATAAATCTATCTTCCACACTGCTCCCAGACTATCTTCTAAAAGAAATCATGACAGCATCCCCACTCCTCCATGCCCCACCCCCACTCCAAGCCCCATCAATGGCTTCTCTCACTCCACAAAATACTGTCCACACTTGGTAGAGCAAGCAAAGTCAAGGTTACATGACATCATACTCTAGCCTCTTCCTAGGTCAGTTTTTCAACCACTAGTGTTCCTCAAATCACCTAGGGCATTCATTAAAATGAAGATTCCAAGGCTCCACCCTTCTCTCTGAAATGGATCCCCAGGGAAACTACATTTTACAAGTACCCCAGATGACCACATACCAGGCTGCCAGAGGTCCACACTTTGACAAAGAAACCTTCAAGGGGGCTGCTCAACTCCTCCTCTCACAGCAGAGCCACCTGCCCCACCTCCTTCACCCCCAGTGTCCTCTTCACCTTCTCAACCTCCCTCTTAAATCAGAAGATTCAATAGATTTTTATTTAACAGCCCAGCCTCCGGACCACCCTGCCTGTGCCTAGCACTGTCCTCCCCATGCCAGACTGAGCTCCACATGCTGGTTTCTCTATCTGGAATACCCATTGCTGCTGGTTGAGACCCTTCCCACCTTCCAAGCTGGTTCAAACACCACCTTCCATGAACCCTTCCCTGGGCACAATTCCTTTCTTTTTCCTCCAAACTCTGCTGCACTTATCTATTATCCCCTATAAAATTTTGCCATATTACTGAGGGTAGGGGAAAGTATTGTTTACAGATATGCCCTCCAGAGTGCCCAAAATAACACCTTCGAAAGGTTTTAAATTGTGTTTGTTCATTAAAAACCTTCTGTGATGCTATCAGACCGATATTATTCTAAACTGTGTTTTACAAAGATAAGTTTTAGGAATTACACTACGTTAAACAATATCTAGCAGGACTTGCACTGGCAGAAGGATCAGTCTTTGTTTTGTCTTGCTTGGCCTTGGCAGGCAGTGTTTGTGAAAAAGTTGAATCTGAATTCAATAGAACCAGGGGAGGGCGCAAGGAGGATCCAGTTGACAAAGGCACCACCACATACGGTATTCGCTCAACAATCTTAATCTGTCCCACCACTGGGGAAGGCTTTTGAGACTGTCACTTCTACTCAGCTGCTAAAGCAGAAACTACATATACACTGAGTGATGAGACAAACAGTGAGCACATGGAGGGTCTGAGAAACCAAAGCAGGCCAAAGTAAACACGTGGAAACCCCAGAGGAAAAGATGGAAGAAAAACAGCACTAGGATCAACTGAGAAATGAAAATATCATCAGCAGAGAGTAAGAAGTGATAAACTTGCCAGAGGTAAGAACTCTACTGAAAATGCTGGAAGAAAAGGAAATTTCCTAAAAAGTAATCATCATCACAGAAAAATCAACGGCTTTTATGTAATGTTTTCTGAAGAGGTATTAACCTTAGAATCTGAACATGGCTTTTATCAAAAGAAAGTCCTGCGGGGGGAAATCCATTAAACAATACCAGTGTTGTTATATAAATAAAATAAGGGTTCCTTCTCAAAGGCTTATTTATATCTTAGACTTAAAAAATATCAAAGACTACATTATAATCTTAACATATGGCAAAAACACTCTCCATATCACTTTGTTTACCTGCTAACTCAAATGCAAAAACAGATTTGAAATTAAGCAAGAGATGTGAGTTGAGTTCTTTCGCTTCTCCCTTCTTTAGGACTGTTAAGTTCAGCTTTACACAGCAGTAGACAAACAGAAACTTCACCCTTCACTGCCTTCTACTAAACTCTCCATCAGAAGGACCAGGAGACTTAATCTACAGCCCATAGAGTCCATAAATCCCACCGCTTCCTGATGAAGCACAGTGGGACTAATTATAACAAATGAGTTGCATATCATCCTATCAACTTGGAATATTAATCTCTCAGTCATTTACAGCCTACTTTCAACCCCAAATGGGAACCTGCAAGGAGACAAGATCCAAGAAGCCATATTAAATCCAAGTGAGACTTTAAATCCTGGAGAAACTTTTCTGATCACTGCGGGATTTACTTAAGTATTCAAGGCCAAGGTGAAAGCAAAATTCTCTAGCCAAAATACCGTTGATCTGCTCAGTCTGAAATAGTCTGTTCTAATGAACGAAACCGGCATGTGTGCCTTATCAATGCTGCTTATCTCGCAGGGGCAGACAACCTGGAAACTGTGTTAGAATAGATCCTCAAATAAGAAACATTCAGTTAAAACGATGGGCTGCCTCTTGACACTGCGAATGTTTTGCTGCATTCAGACATCAAAGGAAAACTGTCATGAATCATCAGGTAAAGGCAGCAGAAAAGGAAGCACAGTTTGTCTGGTGTTTGTTTCATTAAACAGCTCCCAAAGGGGACAATCGAATACTAAGCGGCAAAAAAGTTGTGGGAGACAGCCTCTCGCCAACGGGAATGTCCAAAGACATCCGAGTGCCGAAAATTCCCCCATACTCAACGTCTGAATTCTCCCCTCTGCCCTCTCCTCTTCATCGAAAGAAAACCCGCTAACAATCCCATGCTTGACCAAGTGGGAAAAGCTTTCAACTTCCCTCCACTTCGTCCAACCCTCAGGATAACGTACTCCCAGATCCCGACCTCCCCTTTAACCTGCCCTCTGAGATCTTCTAGTTTCTCCCGAGGGTCCCTCAGAAAACCCAGCTCCTTCCTCCCCACTGCCCCTTAACCCCTTCCCCTGTCCCGGGCCCCGTCCGCGCCCCAGCGCAGACCCTCACCCGCCGCCTCCCCGACCCCCTTCCCGGAGCCCCCAACGCTGCCCTGCCCCTCGGGGCCTCCTCCTCGCAACCCCACGCGATGTTCCTCCCGCCCACGGCCCCCTCCCCCTCCCCGCGCCTCACCATTCTCCCTCGGCAGCGCTCCCGCGGGCAAGGCAGCGCCCCCCAGGCGCTCGCCCTCGGGGATCCCTGGCGGAGAGGCCCCTTGGCCCACCACGCCCCCGCGGATAAAGGGTGACGCAGCGGACCCCCGCCCCTGCCCCGCGGGCCCGGCCGCCTCGCTCACCCACACGAAGAGGCTGTCTGAGAGCAGGTACTGGGCCACGTCGCGGGCCCGGGGTCCCCCGGCGCTCGGCCGGGCGGGCGCCGGCGGCTCAGGCTGCAGCGAGGCCGTTAGCTGGTCCGGCTCACCGGGGCTGGCCTCGGGCTGGCTGAGCGCGCGGTAGGCGCTAATGATGGTGCCCAGCAGGGCCAGGCCGCTGAGGCCCGTGTAGGTGCGGAGGCTGGGCCAGGGGAAGCGCTCGAGGAAGAGCAGCGGCATGGCGGCAGCGGCGACCTCTGGCCCCCAGGCTTCCCCGCGCTGCGACCGGGCCTCTGCGGCGGCCTCGCGAACGGCGCCCACGGGCTCTGGCGTCGCTGCCGCTGCCGCCGCCGCCGCCGCGCCGGGCCGGGCCGGGCCGCTCCTGGCTGTTGGCGCCGCTCCGCCCCGCGCTGCTCCCGCTGCTGCCCCTGCCGGCGCGGAAGAGCCTCGGCGGGCTCGGGGCAGGCCGCCGCCCCCAGCGGGACGCTGGCGGGACGGGCGCAGGGGCGCGGCTTTCGTCCCCCGCCCCCAGCGGTCACGCCGCCGCCTAGCGGGCGTAGGCCGGGGCCTCAGGCCCCGGGGGCCGGCACCCAGCATCATCCGCCGCCCGCACCACGGCTCGGCTGGGCCCGCGGACACAGAGGGCACCTGCTTCGGCCGCGGCGCAGGCGTCACTCGGGCCCGCAGGCGCTGACAGGCGGGCAGGGCCTGAGGGCGCGGGGGACCCTGGCCACCAGGCCGCCGACCACTTGCCCCCCCCACCCCATTAACCCTCTGAAGAGGTTACCCCGAGCACTCCTAGGGGCCGAGCAGCTTCCCTGGTGCCCGAAACCCCAGAAGAAAGAATATTAAGTCTTTCAAAAGTTTCTGCTGTTTGCTAGTAGCCTCCAGCAGAAACTAAAAAATGAACCTGATTTAGCGGGAAATAAAAATGTGTTCCCTCATACACCAGAAGTGAGAATGTCAAATGGTGCAGCTGTCTTGGAAAATAATCTGTCCTTTTCTTAAAGTCAAACAAGAGTGACCATTTGACCCAGTAATTCCACTCCTCTGAGAAAAGTGTAAACATACCTCCACACAAAACTCGTACACAAATGTTGATAACATTCTAACAACCAAAAGATGGGAACAACGCTAATGTCCGTCAAGCGATGAGTGGATAAATGTGATATATCCATAACATGTACTATTCGGCCATAAAAATGAACTACTGATACATGCTACAATACGGACGAACCTTAAACACGTGCTAAGTCAAAGAAGACAGCCACAAAAGTCCACGTGGTTTGTGATTCCATTGATATGAAATGTCCACAATAGGCAAGTACATATAGACACAGAAAGTTGATTAATGGTTGCTTATGGATGGGAGTAAGAGGGGAGTAGGGGGTGATAAAGGGTGCAGGTTTCTTTTAATAGACAGGGTCTGTGGCCCAGGCTAGAGTACAGTGGCATGAGCATGGCTCACTGCATCCTCCACCTCCTGGGCTCAAGAAATCTTCCTGCTTCAGTCTCTCCGGTTGCTGGGATTACAGGCATATGCCACCACACCTGGCTAATTTTTAATTTTTGGTAGAGACAGCGTCTTGCTATATTGTCCAGACCAGTCTGTGGCTCCTGAGCTCAAGTGATCCTCCCACCTTGGCTTCACAAAGTGCAGGGATTACAGGCATGAGTCACTGGCTGGGATAGGCTTGTTTTCAAAGTGATGAAAATGTAAAATTGAGGTGATGATTGCACAACTCTGAATTGAAAAATCATTGTACACTTTTAAATAGTTCTATCTCAGTATGTGAATTGTATCTCAATAAGCTGTTACCAAAGGAAAAAAATGTTACCTTGGGAGTTTTATTCCTTTTGCATCCCCAGGGCCTGTAATAGTTCTCAGCCCAGAGTAGGTGCTCTGTAAATATTTGTAGGATTTTCCAAACTTTCTAAAGAAAAGGACCAAATTATCTTTCAAGGTCTTTTTTCATGCCTAATATTCTAAAAAGTCTATTAACTAGAAAACAAAAGATCTCTCAGGCTTACCATTCCACTTTGGAAATTTTAGAAACATCTTGTTAAAGGGTCTTTGACGAACTTTTGGCTTTACTGGGACAGGGAGCGAGGCCTTACCTTTGCACACGTGCGTTTTTTAATACAAGGTCTATATGAATACTAGACTTGAATTCACTTTGGTTCTCTTTCCACAGCCATGCAATTAAAATGCCAAAAGTTAAACTTTATCAGTAAAATAAAGGAAAGCTTTATTTTGAAAAAATATTGTAATTTTCCAGGGAAGTGTTCTACTTTACAGGTCAAGATCTGAGCCACCATAACTTTTAAACCACTAACTGGCAATCTTTATTCAATCCTAGCCACAGTAGTTCTAAACTATCACAAACCAAATTTGTCCTGTCACCGTTAGAAACAGGCTGCTGTTAACAGATCTGCCCTTTTTAAACTTTTAGAAGCTTGAACTTTCTGAAACTTCACATGAATGGGGGAAGTTAACCCAAAAGAACGTAAATGGTTTGTGTTTGGATCTTTTACTAGAATTAGTAATTTTTCTACCATTACTTTTTCCTTTCCCACTCCAAGACACACTCCAAGAAGGTACTTTGCACACCCTTGTTCTCAAGGAAGGACGTTTTGGCAAAAACCAAACAAGCCTTCTTAACCAATACTTCTAGTTCTTGGTAACTGCATCTTACTCCATGAGAGGATCAGGGGAGGAGGCAGGACCCAAAAGGGATGAACGCTTAATGTGCCTGGGGAGACTAGATCAACAGACAGGCTACCTGTCAGCTGTGTCCCAAGCCCCAAGTGTGGCAGACAGGTGACAGCATCAGACTTTGAGAGGCTGGTCCTGCTTGGACAAGAATCAGTAGAGTCCATAATGAAAGCTAGAGGTCCCCCGTCATCACAACCTTGATTTCAGAATACCACTATGCCTTCTAGATTTGAGACTTCAAATAGGTCCTTCATTTCCATTATGATTGATAGACTGAATTTCCTCCCATCTTTGTGGGATGGTGGTTCTGACTTGGTTTGATTTAAAGGGAATAAAATAATTATTTCAGACAAATCAGTTTGTGTGGAGTAAGATTCATACCTAGATACAATGCTATTTTCATTTTTAAAATATCTGAAGTCCTTTCATATTCATGACCTCATTCACCATCATGTGAGACAGGTTGGGTGGCTTTGTTGTTGCTTAAGATTCTCAGAATCCTAGAAGCTGAACTTTACTATCTAATCCAGTAGCTTTAAATGTATTCCCATGGCATGCTAGTGTTTCATCAGCTGGACCAATGTTCCACAGCTAAATCTAGCAGAGAGAAAAATAACCAACTCTTTAAGTTTTTAGAGGAAAAACTAAATTAATGGATATATTTCTATTTGTAGCTTTTCTTTCATTTATTTTTCACAGATCTTTGGTGCCTGCTATAAAATACACAAGTAGTAAAGTTTTCAGAAAAACCTTTCAATTTCTATCAGGTTTCATTCACACTTCTGTTCAGATATAAAGGCTGAAAAGGCTATAGTTTTATCAGACACACACATATTCCCGTATTTTGGGTAAACTTTCTATTTAAGATGACATTGAATTACACAGTATTACATATGCAGCAGGCATGGTGTGTGTCATGGAACATTATGAATTCCAGGCAAGTTTGAGAAAAAAACTAAAGGAGTCAACCCTCTCTTTACAGATGAGGAAACTCGGACTTAGTCCCCAATGATACGGACAGTTAACAACACAACTGTGTAGCAACTTCTAACTTCTGGCCTTCATGTTCCAAATCTAGTGACCCTTTCACACCTCAGGAAACTAAAACACTGCTAACACACAATGGGAGGAGGGGAGTATGGGGGGCACAAGGAGAGGGCAACATCAGTGACCCAGGCCATCAGGCCCTTGCTATTATGCTAAGTTGTCTCTTACCCAAAGGCCCTCGGCCACTCACAATGAAGAACCATGCAAGATTTCTACTAGCACAGTAGGGTCAGCAGCCACACATACAGGACTATCCCAAAACAATCACAGAGTCATTCTCTTTCAAATATTTTTTATTGAAATGACAATAAAATAAAAAAAGAACAGTAATCACTTTAACCAAACTTTTACTTTACAAATATAAAAATATAACCAAAACTTGTTTCTTTTATACATTTTCCATAAACGTAATACCAGAAAAGTTCTCAAAGCCAAACTATAAATGATGCTTGAATACTATGATGTGAACACAATAACCAAAAGTTTAAATTTCTAAATACATGACCTTTCCCTCAACAGAACAGCATAATCAATGTATCTTCCCAACTTATCTCTATTTTTACGATATGATCCTTTACTAAAATACAAAATACACCTCAACTGGCCTAATCTAGACTTACCTAGGTTTTAGTAAGTTTTTTTCCACAAAAACAAGCTTAATAAATATAATAGAAGCTAATATTAAAATGTGTTTTATGGCTCAAATCAAATTACAGTATTAAGTTTCTAATCACGATTTGAACAAAAGCAAACTGCTTGAAATGAGTCCAGTTTAACCCAAATAATCGGTGATGTATAACAAGTGGAGTAAGTATGGGAAAATCAAATCTTATGCTACAGAAAGCTGACTTATACTACAGTCAACAACCACTAAGCCTTCTTTGGCAATGAAACATACAAAATTGCAAACTCTGATGCAGTCTCAGTGATTGGCACATACTGTTCCAAACGCTATGAACTAATAAAAACATTGAGTTTGAGGATGGAAAAGCTACCCCAAGCATTTCATCTCAAGTGACTGAACAAGTACTGTAAAAATAAAGTCATTAAAAAGCCGAGAGCATAAGAGCACAACATTTAATAAAGGGAATTTTAAGCCGATTGCTTGCTGGCCTGTTGAATTTGAAGTACTTCTACCTCTCACTTCTAATTAAACATGGAAGAAAACATAATTTGGTTACACTTTGTCCAAATACAATGTTAACTTAATGGAACCCTTAAATATCCAAAATAATAAGTGAATGCTAGTTATAAGACAATAAAAAGTTTAAAAATCTTCCAACTGTGCTGTTAACAGTACAAATTCAAGTGCAGAATTATTATGCCATTTTAAGTACTATCTACTTTTTAAAAAAATCACAATGGTCTTCATCACATGGTGAAAAAACAAATTTCACTCTTCTCCAAAGGGATAAGTCCATCCTAAATGTAAGTACAAACAATTGTGTAAAACTTTATAGTTTTTCCCCCTAATATACTAAACATATTCCAGTGTCATTTAGTAGTTTTACACAGAATCTGCACTATACTTGGATACTCAGGGAAAATAAGATGACATATATTGTAGTTTTAGAACGCAAAAGAGCTTTCATTTTAGACAAATATACAACATAAAAGCCACTAAAAAAATATGGGTCTATTAATCAAGAGCCCATTTCAAAATGATACAGCATTTAGTATGTAGATCTGGAATGCACAGTTTCTGGAAGTATTAGAACATACGTATCAAAAGAACTTAGTGTTAAACAGGGCCCTTATACCCTCTTCTAATACTGTAGACACCTACTAACCAGATTTGATTTCCCCTATTTCTATTATTTCCACCAGAAAACCAAAAACAGATTATTGGGATCCACCTGTAACTGACCAGAGCAAAAAGTTCTTAAGACTTCCGTTTGTGTGCTGCGAATTTTACATTCAAAACCAGATCTCTTACATTTCAAGGTTAGTAACCCAGCCATCCTGAATCAAAGGTTTTTCTCAACTAGGCCTTAGTGTATGGATGACTGGCTCACGTACTTACTGTATATTGGGAAGAAGTGAAGAAGTGAGAAGTAAAGAATTTCTTGGTCAAAGTTTAAGTTACAAAGAACATGAGTGGCCTCGAATCAGATGACTCTTCAACTCAAACACTCCTTACTGAGAGCACTTTATAAAACACACAACAAAAGTCTACCTCTCTCCACCCTCCCCAAATTGCAAAAGTGAACATCTGAAATGTGGCCACTGTAGCTTTTCCCTCAAAAGCAATCATGGAAGGTGAGCTGAATCAATCCATCTTCATATCCACTTCCTCCAATCTAAAGGAATAGCTGAAGGATGCAGCTAATGGATGAGCTTACCAGCAAAATACATTACATGAGAAATATGCCAATGTAGGCTAGAGGGGTAGGACTGTTAGGGGCAGGAGGGAAAAGGACAATTCACAGAACTAGTGGCTTTTTCAAAGGAAATTGGGGCATTTTTGGTCATGGAGACTGGTGCTCACCTACCATGAAGGACATGCACAGTTAGTCACTACTTAACCACCACATGAGGATCTGACGTGACCCCAACTAAAAAAACTTGAGTGTTAATTGCTCAGCTACACTTGACCTGATTTCCTCAAGTATCATATACCTTTGACATCACCTAATATTCAGGAAAATAGCCCTGTGACTGGTACCATACTAATCAAAAGTTCATTTCTATTAAAAACCCTTTTTTCCTTAAGTAGCTACATCTGGCAAGATTCTTTTTACATTAAGCTTATTGTCAACAAGTCTGGAATAAGGCATACATGCTATACTTTGATCATTAAATAATGACACAACCAGCAAACTCCTTTGCTCTAATATTTTTTATTCCCTCAAATTTGATCCGAATTTATCAGTATTTTTTAAAGTTTTTAAAATTTCGTATTTTTCTCTTAACCTGAGAAAACCTGTCCTCTGCCTTGCCCCCAGTTTTCGGTTGATTCACATTATTCCAAAAATATTTTTGAAGGCTCTGTCATTTGCTAAAACCAAATTTTCTTCTCTATGTACACAACTTCAAGTTAATTGAATATTTGTGCAATCTCAGAGTTCAAAACCTAATACATCCAATTTTATAAATTTCCTTCACAGATCACTATTTTTACCATGGCTTTAAGAATAAGACACATAACTTCGCAACAGCACAAATAATACCCCCATTATGTGAAGAAAACTCTGAGCTCTAAATGAGTCTCTTCTTATACCAATTCCTATGACTGCTGATAGAGCCAATTTTAATAGTTTCCTATATGTTCAAGGTCTGTTGCTTGCAAACCAAGGCCTGGATGGCTATAAAATGTACTGGTCAGTGAATTATACTGGGAGTTCTCTGCAACACAATTCATTTAGGAGTTGCACCTTGGACTCACTCAGATAAATATAGTTTTCAAAAGTAATGGAAGCTCTTCATCACAAAAATCTAATACAGTCTTGGAGTATGTGCCCAAGAATGGTATCAAAGCAAGGGTCCAATAAACCTGACTGACCTAAACCTGTCATTGTGTTGCAACATTCACCATACTAAGGTGGGGGGAAAAATGATCCTCACCTATAAGAATTTTAGAAGTTTAATGAGAAATTAAAATAAAAAAAGAAGTCCATTTTCTTTAATGTTGTACAAAAAAGTATGGGTAGAACCAAAAGTAAATAAACATTATCACATTTGCTTACACCACTATCTAGTTCTTCATATTAATTTTACTATTCAAACAATAGAAAGCAGGTGGCAATTTAGGGATCGCAAAAGAGATAAAACCAAAAAAACTTTTCTACCACATTTATTCTACACTGTTTATAGCTGTGCTCACAGAGACAAGCGGCTTCTTTTACTTCTCCACTGCGCAGGAATTCAGTTGTATATAAAATTGAACCTGAATTTTAAAAAGAACAATACCTTTATTAAAGACAGTACATACTACTTTCCACATTAGATAAAGAAATTTATCTGGATGTTTCTACCCTCCCTTAACATGTCTGGCATTTTCTTTTATTCCCCTTCAAATGCCCTTTTACCACGTTTGGCATTTTCTACACCAATTTTCTCTCACTGGTCACATCTTATGCACTAAAAACACTTGTTGAATACTTATAATAAAAAAATTAAGACTATAAATTTGATTAATCATCCACTAATAAGTTCCTTAAGGCAGGAAAAGTTTCTACATGTCCTTATACTCTGACTACTCTGCACAGTTCCTGCACTTGACAAGTAGGTGTTTGAATAAATAATATGACTCTTCTCTCCCCATATGCATTTCAACTTGTAACCTATCAGCAGGCCAAAGTGGAGTGGCAAAAGATAAAGTTTGATTAGTGATGTAGAAAGTAGAAAGTAGAAAGAGCAATTTCATACTCAATAAGCTTTCACAAAAGGCCAATTTCACTAACATTTAAGTATGTACCACATTACCGGCACTATTGTAAGCATTTTATATGCATTATTTCACTTGGTCCTCACAATCCTCTGAAGTAGAAACTACTATCCCCATTTACAGATGAAGAAACAGTCAAATAGTTTGTTCAAGGTCACATTGCCAGCAAGTATTCAGGTTGGGCTTCAAATCCAAACACCGACTGCAGAATCTACTTTCATAATCGCCATGTTGTTCTGCAATTCCTATATATGGCTGGCTCTAATAGAGACCTCAACCAGTACAAGTCAACTTTTAAAAAACTGCATTTCTTATCACTCTAACTGCCTAAAGATTGAAACCCCACGTAGAAGTTCAGGACCTAATCCCACAAGCCTCAATTTGGGCCAAAATATAGTAAGTTTCAAAAAAGGAAAGTGAATATATTACACCAAGATGTTCAATTTGCCACCTTTTTTTTCTTTTTTTTAGACGGAGTCTCACTCTGTCGCCCAGGCTGGAGTGCAGTAGTGCGGTCTCAGTTCATTGCAACCTCTGCGTCCCGGGTTCAAGCAATTCTCTGCTCAGCCTCCTAAGTAGCTGGGATTACAAGTGCCGGCCACCACGCCTCGCTAATTTTTATAGTTTTAGTAGAGATGGGGTTTCACCATCTTGGCCAGGCTGGCCTCGAACTCCCGACCTGGTGATACACCTCCCACCTCAGCCTCCCAAAGTGCTGGGATTACAGGCATGAGCCACTGCATCCAGCCAATTTGCCACATTTTAATACAGACAACTCCACTCATATTTACACACTGTTGACTGCTATTTAACCATCTCTTCTTTGAATAAAGACATCAACCTTAACTCTTGAGAATATCAGAATTAGGGAAGAGCAGTTGCACAAATACCAGAATGTCATGCTGAAACTTAAGAGTCTGGGGATGGTATTAGTCACAATTAATCTATGGCTTGCACATGATCTAAGAGTCTATCTACTTTCTTAGTTTCCTTAAAGACCAAAATTCATGAACTATACCTTCTCAAGTGGCTCAGAATATTTTAAATTTGACAGTTAATATGGATGAACCAAAAAATGTTCAACTTTCTGTACCTGCTCAATAGCTGAGGGAGACTAGAAATAATGGGTCCATATCCTGGTGCATTGTCATACAATTCAAACAATGGTGCAGCTACCAGCTTGTAATTTTTAGGGACTGCAAACAAGGCTAAAATAAAACAGAATTCATTATTATAAGTTATTATATAATCACTGCTTCCATTTCATTTTTAAATTACCAATTTTACATTTAATAAAAAGTTTAAGAAAAAAGATAATTCTCATTAATACATTTTGGTTGTGTCTTTTAAGGTAGATTTCCTAGTCACAGATTTGAAACTAAAAGCATGGTATATATTTTTAGTTTTACAATAAACCCGAAAGTTCAAGTAACTTTGAGAAAACACAAATAGAGGTATCCTTGAAATTATTCTACAGAAGTTTTTAGATGGCTACCTTCGAAAACAAAATAACTTACCTTTTTCTTGAAGCTGAACCAGAAACAACTTCTTATGTTCCTTAGGCTTTGTAATATGTGCAGGAATATATGGATACTGAAATTACAAATGAATACAACTTTAACATGTATTCCATGGCTTCATTTCTTTACATGTTTACTCCCTAGTATAGTATAAACTGTTGGGAGAAGCATACTACTTTCTGTTCTCTTTACCAGGACTTATCTAACAGATACACTAATAAATAAATGCTTTAATGCATATAAAATAACAAGCAGTAAACCAGTCAACCATTCAAGATAAAATATGTAGTCACAGGATTTATAGCTTGAGATACTTAAAATATAATGAAGTCTGATTTTAATTAGTATCTTTAATAAAAGCTTTTGTTTGTTTTTTAAGACAGAGTTTCGCTCTTGTTGCCCAGGCTGGAGTGCAATGGCGCAATCTCGGCTCACTGCAACCTCCGCCTCCCAGGTTCAAGTGATTCTCCTGCCTCAGCCTCCTGAGTAGCTGAGATTACAGGCATGCGCCACCATGCCTGGCTAATTCTGTATTTTTAGTAGAGGCAGGGTTTCTCCAGGCTAGTCTTGAACTCCCGACCTCAGGTGATCCACCTGCCTTGGCCTCCCAAAGCGCTGGGATTACAGGCGTCAGCCACCATGCCCGGCCTAAAAGCTGGTTTTTTAAAAATATATATATAGGCTGGGCACAGTGGCTCACGCCTGTAATCCCAGCACTTTGGGAGGGCAAGGTGGGCGGATCATGAGGTCAGGAGATTGAGACCATCGTGGCTAACACAGTGAAATCCCGTCTCTACTAAAAATACAAAAAATTAGCCAGGCGTGGTGGCAGGCGCCTGTAGTCCCAGCCACTCGGGAGGCTGAGGCAGGAGAATGGCGTGAACCCGGGAGGCAGAGCTTGCAGTGAGCCGAGACTGTGCCACTGCACTCCAGCCTGGGCAACAGAGTGAGACTGTGTCTCAAAAAAAAAAAAGAAAAAAAAAATATATATATATATATATATATGATCAGTAAGTTAAACAGTCTAGAATCCTATTGTAGACCTGTTTACTATATTAAAAATTCAAATATAAGCTGTGAGGCATTTGACAAGATGCTTCTTGCTCCTCCTCCCAGTCCCAACCTCAAACCTCCCCATATCCCAGGGTGCACGCTTCAGGAATACCAGAAGAGCAGTCTAAGTGAAGTTTTGCCAGATGGGCAAAGCCAAATTACTCGAGGAAATAAATATAAATATAAATATATATATATATATTTTAGAGAATTTAAAGGATGAAGAGAATTAGAGAGGGAAGTTGCTACCCGGGAAGGAAAAATTCTGACAGAGAGAACAAAAAAAAGTCTAAGGTTATACAATTCTTGTATAAATCTCTCCACAATACATTCAGAAATCTACTTTTGCTGTTGGAGTTGTATTTGAGAGCTGGGGAATTTAAAACTGCTGAAAACAGATATAAGGGGAAAGTGAGATAAAAGCAGAAGCTGCCAAAAGGAGGTATTAGCATCATCCTCAATTTACACAGAAATGCATGCTAAGAGAGGCTAAGTATCTTTCCCAAGATTACTCAGCCAAGTTGTGAAGCCAAGATTTAACTGTATCTATTCAACTCTTATCTAATTATAAAAGCCTATGTTATTTCCCACTATGTTACTCATTGGCACCTAACCAGTATTCCAGTTAGAATAATTATATACCAGAGCCATCCCTAGGGTACAATGAATTGGGACAATTGTCCCAGGCTTTGGAGGTTCCTTAAACTGTCATGAAAACCAGATACATTAACAAAAATACATTGTATTTTTAGTCGCAGAGAAAGTGGCTTGAATAGCACAAGCTAAGAGATCTGTGGATCACATACAATAAAAGTTCCCAAACCATAACCAAACAAAATGAGTAGCATTTCCCCAAATTTCTTCTGCTCAAGGCTACATGTTCCTATTTTTTTAAGCCTTTCTTCTCTGGTCTTAATGTTTAAGTTGACTGTACTTTATACAAAAAGACTGAGATAGGAAGATGACATGCTCCTTTTCCACTGACATCTAACTAATACTGTAGGCTTCCTAAATAAATCAATACACTTACCTTATGTCGAATACCACCAGGGCCAACTCTAGGCCTTACTGAACGAAGAGAACTGTCCTAGGACAGTGGTAGGGGGGATGAGTGAAGATATTCAGAAAAGTTATCGGAAAACCACTGGGGTCACTATTAAGCATTTTCCAATTAGATCAAGGAATGTTCAGGAAGCCAAAAAAAGTTTAGAATAATTGTACTATGTATCTTTGAACAAGTAACTTCACTGTTTCCATATGAAATTGTTCTTCCTTAAAGCCAAGATGTGTTCCTGGCAATTCTTAGGTAGTGAACACCAGCATCAGCTTCCACAGCCCCTATCTTCTTGTCCCTCTGCCATACAAGGGAGTCAGAAGCAAGAGAAAAGAACGATTTTTTGCTTGGTTGATATTTTGTGCAATGCTTGACCTGAAACATCTTGTCACGTAAAGGAGCTATAAAGTCATAGGGCTTTTTAATTTGCCTAAAGAATTCAGGATCCAACTTTAAGAAGTTCCACCATTAGCAAAAATAGGAATATTTGAGCATCAGTAACATCATCACTCATTATCATGGATTAAAATATTTCAAATTATTTAAATCCAAAAGGTCATACTGACACTTTGAAGGTCACTGAAACATGTTTTTTGTGTGTGTGTGCCCCACATTACGCTACCTCCGATTTCGGGGCAGCTATGTTTGAAAAGTATCAGAGGGTTCCCTGTTTGCTGCCACTGTCTCAACAAGCACTCAGACTCAACATGGAACAAGGGAGTTCATGCAACCCTTATTCAATGGGGGATAGGAATCCCTAAATGGTTCCTGGTCCTTAACAGAACAAATCCAGTTGCCCACAGGTGTAAAAAGATCAATAACATGCCCTGTCTTACTTCTGCTGCTTCTGGTCTCTCTCTCCCCTGTATTCTGCTGCTTCCTGGAATCAACTCTCAAACTGCCTGTACCCAAGTCTTGGTCTTATCCTCTCTTTTGAATAAAGTCAAGTCTTTAGAGGATGCTAAGGAATTAAGTCATTCTTCTGAAAAATGTTAAGTAAAGGAATAGCAGCATATTTTTTTTTCTACACAAACCACACACTTCAGTAATACATGAGTTAAGTTTCTTTTTATATGAGGATCACAACCCTTATGAATTCATAGACCAGGAAATGATCATCAATGAGCTGCTAACATTACAAAAAGAAACAACCAAATATTTTTAAATTCCTGATGGAAGTACACTATACCGATTGTGTTAGACTGCCTTAAGATGACCCCCAATGATTCCTGTCTCCTGTTATTCACTGCTTTGTGTAGTCCCTCCTATAGTGTACCAGGGTTGGCTTGTGTGACCAATAGCATACGGCAGAAGTGATGGTATGCCACTGCCAAGATTAGCTTATCACAGACCGAGGCTTCCTACTTGGGCACTCCTCTAGCACTCTGTCTCTCACTATCTCTTGGATCACACAGCCTGGGGGAAGCCAGCTGCCTGCGAGTTGTCCTTTTAGAGATGTTCTCATAGCAAGGAACTGAGGGAGACCTTGAGACAACAGCCAGCAACACCTGAAGCAAAGCTTTAGTCTAACAGCCCAGATGAAACTAAGAAGTTTGCTAACACACACGTGTAAGCTCAGGATCAGATACTTTAACCCCAGTTCCACCTTATGATGCAGTCCCAGCTGACAACTTGACTGTAACTTCATGAGAGAGCCTAAGCCAGAACCACCCTAAGCAACTCCCAGAGGCCTAAAGGCTGCTAAATTTTGAGGTAATTTGTTATGCAGCCACAGATAATATACCGCCTATGACAAGCCTTGTTACCCCTCCCCAAATTAACTGAGCCTGAATACAATTTCTAGATCTAACTATCAATTTGCAAGACACACAGGGGAAACAGCTACATATTCAACAACAACAGGGGAATGCAATCAGAATGGAAACATTAGCCTGTTTTCATTAACAAATAAAACACAAGGAAAAAAAAGGTGCCAACTGTGTAAAAGAGACTTTAGAGACTATCCTAATCCAAACAAATTATAAAAAGAAAATTGAAATAATCAGGATATGCGAACAGTGACTATATATTTGACAATAATATGGAATTGTTTATTTTTGGTATGATAATAACAGTACTATGGTTATGTTTTTAAAGAGATCCTTATCTTTTATGATTCACACTGAAATATTTACAATTGAAATGAATAGCTAGGATATGCTTCAAAATAATCCAAGATGAGGGCAGGAGAATGGAGCGGTGGAACGAGGGGTTGTGATGTGCTGTTAAAGGCAGATGACGGGTAGCACAATTCATTCACTTTTACCATTCTTTCTTCTTTTGTATTTGTATTTATTTATTTATTTATTTATTTATTTATTTATTTATTTTTTGAGGAGTCTCACTGTTGTCCAGGCTGGAGTGCAATGGCACGATCTCGGTTCACTGCAACTTCTGCCTCCCAAGTTCAAGCAATTGTCCTGCCTCAGCCTCCGGAGTACTGATTTTTACATTTTTTAGTAGAGACGAGGTTTCACCACATTGGCCAGGCTGGTCTCAAACTCCTGACCTCAACAGGTAATCCACCCGCCTCGGCCTCCCAAAGTGCTGGGATTACAGGCATGAGCCACCTCGCCCGGCCTTGTATTTGTTTTACATTTTCCTTTAAAATAAGAAGTGCTTGGCTTAATTTTGTAATTTAAATTAAGGAGGGAAGAAAAGAAAATTTCAAGTCAAATTCTACTTTAATCTTTTTTAAAGTAGCTAGAATTAAACGAGCTTTCTGCTTCCAAAATGCCCAGCAAATATAACAGAACACTGACCTGAGGAGGTTCAAAATTTGGTCTCCACCAGTTACCAATGCAATCGTCAATGACCCAGTCTTGCAAAACTCCATCTTGACGACCCAGTATCTGTCAAAAAGAAATAAGCCAGTAAACAACTAAATATATGTACTCACAAATCCCCTTCTTCAGTGAACAGAAAATTCTTAGCAGTGCTCCTAATAGAAACATAGGATAATACGCCTTCCATACAGATTTTCTCTCTACGATTTGTTATTATAGATGTCACTCTGCCCAAGACATACAATATTCGTTCAAAACTGGCAAGCTAGTATCAACATAAAAATTGTGTTCAAAATTCAACTTTCATTTTTATTAATTTGTATAGCAGAACACTAAACTTATTTTAACCAAAGTCATACTCTACATATTTTAAGTGGCCAAAAATAGTTCTACAATGCTCATGGTGAGAAACTGCAGTTCTCTGTCCTGTTTCACCCATTCCCACTGGCTGTAACTTTCAACTCTTGGTTGTTTTTCCCCTCATGTTTGCTTCTATTTTTAAAAGCATTCTTCTTGGTCTTAAATAAACGGTTTATTTTAGGATAGTTTTAGATTTACAGAAAACTTGCAAAACTTGTTCAGAAACTTCCCATGTACCCCACACACAGTTTCCCCCATTGTTAACATCTCACATTAGTAAAGCACATTTGTCAAACTAATCAACCAATACCAAGACAAGATTATTAACTGAAGTCCGTATATTATTCAGATATCCATAGTCTTTAACCTAATGTCCTTTTTCATTTTTCAGTCCCAGGATCCAATCTAAGATACCGTATTACACTTAATCTTCATTTCTTCCGAGGTTCCTCTACATTGTGACAGCTTTTCATACTTTCCTTGTTTTTGATGATCTTGATAGTTTTGAGGAATACTGGTCAAGTATTTTGTAAAATATCCCTCAATTAAATTGAAGTTATGAGCTTTTGGGAAGAACACTACAGAGGTAAAAAGGCCATTCTCATCACATCATATCAAGGGTACATGCTGTATCAATATGGCTTATCACTAATGCCAACCTTGATCACCTGGCTAAGGTACTGTTTATCAGGTTTCTTCAATGTAAAGTCATATTTTTCAAAAAAAAAAAAAAAAATTTTTTTTTTTGAGACGGAGTTTTGCTCATTGCCCAGGCTGGAGTGCAATGGCACAGTATCAGCTCACTGCAACCTCCGCCTCCCAGGTTCAAGTGATTCTCCTGCCTCAGCCTCCGGAGTAGCTGGGATTACAGGCACGCGCTACCATGCCTAGCTAATTTTTTGTCTTCTTAGTAGAGATGGGGTTTCACCCTGTTGGTCAGGCTGGTCTCGAACTCCTGACCTCAGATGATCTGCCCGCCTCAGTCTCCCAAAGTGCTGGTCTTACAGGCATGAGCCACTGCACCAGGCCTCAAAACTACATTTTTTAAGAGATAGGGCCTTGCTCTGTCACTCAGGCTGGAGCACAGTGACCCAATCATGGCTCACTACAACTCCTGGCATCAAGCAATCTTCCGGCCTCAGCCCCAAAAAGCACTGGGATTACAGGTGTGAGCCACCATGCCCAGCCAAAATATTCTTTTATGACAGTTTCTTGATTTTCATTTTTTTTTTTATTTTTTTGAGACAGAGTCTCGCTCTGTTGCCCAGGCTGGAGTGCAGTGCCGCAATCTCGGCTCACTGCAACCTCCACCTGCCGCGTCCAAGCGACTCTCCTGCCTCAGCCTCCCGAGTAGCTGGGACCACAGGTGCCCGCCACCACACTTGGCTTTTTTGTATTTTTAGTAGAGATAGGGTTTCACCATGTTGGCCAAGATGGTCTTGATCTTTTGACCTTGTGATCCACCTGCCTTGGCCTCCCAAAGTGCTGGGATTACATGCGTGAGCCACCGTGCCCGGCCTCTTGATTTTCATTTTTAAAACATTTTTTAAAAGCCTCTACTATGAATGAGAATTCAGATATTAAAATCACACATCCTAGTTATACTTTTTCTTCCACCATCTTCCCATTACCAATATTTGGTTAAGTCAATACTCAGTATTTAAGTTAGTATGATCCAGTAGATCAGTCACAACAGAGCAATGATTAGTAAACCGTATCTCCTTACTTGTTCAACTGTCCTGTTCTTTAGTTAATAACTTGCATTTCCTTTGCTATCACTAAATTCATTTCCCACATTCTCCATGATAACTTAAATTTCTTCCCAATTCAAATATCAATTGTCAGTTATTCTATTAATTTCATCTTTTCTAAGACATGTTTTTCCTTTTTTCAAGACAAGATCTCTGTCACCCAGGCTGGAGTGCAATGGCATGATCTCCACTCACTGCAACCTCCACCTCATGGGCTCAAGTGCTTCTCTCATCTCAGCCTCCCCCGCCCCCAGCCTCCCGAGTAGCTGGGACTACAGATGCAAGCCACCGCACCAGGCTAATTTTTCGCCACGTTGCCAAGGGTGGTCTCAAACTCCTAGGCTCACGTGATCTGCCCATCTCAGCCTCCCACAGTGCTGAAATTGCAGGCATGAGCCACCACACTCAGCCTAAGACACGTTTTTCTATCATCCTGCTGTAATCTGTACTTGATAGTCTCAACCCTGCTTCACAGCTAGAGTCCTTATTTTATTCCATTTTGGGGGTGAACACCCTCTAGTAGCTTCCTGAGAAAAGGTACAAGAGATGTAACTTTTTGAAACTCTGCATGTCTAGAAATAACTTTTACCCACACACTTGATTTATAGTTTGATTAGAAAATTCTAGGACAGAGATCATATTCTCTCAAAATTACAAAGACAACACTCCACCATCCTTTAGCTTCCAGAATTATTTCTGGGTAGTTTAATGCAATTTCTGATTTTGATGTTTTGCATTTAACCTCTCTGCTTACCAATCCTCCACCTCCCACTTTGGAAGCTTTTAGATCTTTTTGTTTTTATTTTTGTTTGTAGGATCTAAAACTTCATGATGATATGCCTTTGCATGGATCTTTAAACATTCACTATAGTGGCAAGGCCAGTAGGTCTTTTCAATCTCAAAACTCATGCCCTTTGAGGTTTGAGAAATTTTCTCTAATTATGCTTTGCTAATTCTTCCTTTTACTCTGTTCTATTTACCTGTTCTAAAATGACCCACTAATTTTATTTTATTTATTTTTTTTTTTTGAGACGGAGTCTCGCTCTGTTGCCCAGGCTGGAGTGCAGTGGCGTGATCTCGGCTCACTGCAAGCTCCACCTCCAGAGTTCACGCCATTCTCCTGCCTCAGCCTCTCCAAGTAGCTGGGACTACAGGTGCCCGCCACCATGCCCGGCTAATTTTTTTGTATTTTTAGTAGAGACAGGGTTTCACCGTGGTCTCGATCTCCTGACCTCATGATCCGCCTGCCTCGGCCTCCCAAAGTGCTAGGATTACAAGCGTGAGCCACCGCGCCCGGCCTAATTTTATCTATTCTTACCTACATTCTATCTTTTTATCTTTTCATTCTATTTACTGGTAGAATGAAACTCTTTAACTCTTTACTGAATTTTTCATTTCTTCCAACATTTTTTTTTAATATCCATGAGGTTTTTCTTGGCTAAAATGTCTTTTTAATAGCACTGTTTCACAGGTGCAAAATCTCCTCTTATCTCACCAAGAATATTAATCATAGTTTTGTCAATGGTTGAATTTTCTGCTTCTGTTGAGGTCCTTTTGCTTCTTCTGATCTTTTTCTTATTAAGAAGTTTTCTCCAAAAGCCTGGTGATAGTTGGTTGTGTGCTCACAAGGGAGAAGCAACAAGATGCTTAATTGTCACCTCTGTGTGCATGAGTGATAGGACTACAATATTTTTTTTTCTTTTTTTTTTTTATTTTTGAGACGAAGTCTTGCTCTGTTGCCCAGGCTGGCGTGCAGTGGCGCGATCTCGGCTCACTGCAACCTCCACCTCCCAGGTTCAACTGATTTTCCTGCCTCAGGAGTAGCTGGGATTACAGGCGCCCACCACCACGCCCAGCTAATTTGTTTATATTTTAGTAGAGACAGGGTTTCACCATGTTGGTCAGGTTGGTCTCAAACTCCAAACCTCATGATCCACCCGCCTCGGCCTCCCCAAGTGCTGGGATTACAGGTGTGAGCCACTGCGCCTGGCCCAGGACTACATTATTTCTATAGAAAATTCTTGCTTTGGTTTGGATATGGTTTGTCCCCCAACCCCCAAACTCATGTTGAAATTTGTTCCCCAGTGTGACAGTGTTGGCAGGCAGAGCCTAATGGAAGGTGTTTGAGTCATGCAGGTGGATCCTTCATGAATAGTTTAATACCCTTCCTCCATCAGGAATGGATTAGTTCCCTGGAGAGTGGGTTGTTAAAGAGTGTGGCTTCCTGGATCCACTCTTGCTTCCCTCCCTTGCCATGTGATCTCTTTGCACATGCCCACTCCCATTTTGCTTTCTGCCATGAGTGGAAGCAGCATGAAGCCCTCACCAGCTGCCCAATCTTGCCACCGCAACTGGTGAGCCAAATAAATCTTTTTCTTTATAAATTACCCAGCCTCAGGTATTCTGTTATAGCAACATTAAACAGACTAAGA
Organism: Hylobates moloch; assembly: GCF_009828535.3. Classification (NCBI taxonomy): domain Eukaryota; kingdom Metazoa; phylum Chordata; class Mammalia; order Primates; family Hylobatidae; genus Hylobates; species Hylobates moloch. The sequence continues at coordinate 91,993,753 of NW_026652281.1, forward strand.
CAGGTCCCAAATGGCAGTATCTGAAGTTTTTCTTGGACTGGTCACTTTTTCCAGAAACAAGATTTCCAACCCTCAGCCTGGGATATATAAATCTAATTGTTGGCTGGGCCTGGTGGCTCATGCATGTAATCCCAATGTTTTGGGAGGACTGCCTTGGGCCAGGAGTTTGAGACCAGCCTAGGCAACATAGCAAGATCTCATCTCTATAAAAAAATTTTTTTTAATTAGCCAGGCATCATGGGCACATACCTGCAGTCCTAGCTACTCAAGAAGCCGAGGCAGGAAGACTGCTTGAGCCCAGGAGTTTGTGGTTACAGTGAGCTATGATCACACCACCATCCTCCAGCCTGTGGAACAGAATGAGACCCTGTCTCTAAAAAAAATAAATAAGCCTAGACTGGGCACGGTGGCTCACACCTATAATCCCAACACTTTGGGAGGCCAAAGCAGGCAGATCACCTGAGGTTAGGAGTTCGAGACCAACCTGGCCAATACAGTGAAACCTCATCTCTACTAAAAATACAAAAATTAGCTGGGCATGATAGTGGGCACCTGTAATCCCAGCTACTCTGGAGGCTGAGGCAGGAGAATCGCTTGAACCCAGGAGGCAGTGGTTGCAGCGAGCAACCATTGCTCACATTGAAGATCGCGCCACTGCATTCCAGCCTGGGCGACAAAAGCGAAACTCCGTCTCAAAAAAAAAATAAAAAAATAAATAAACCTAACTGTTAACATTCTGTCAGCCTAATAGAGGTCCAAGAGTCTGACTATTCAGAATGGGAACTCTTACTTACTCTCCCCATCCCCTAAACTTTTGTCATTGCTAGTTGTTCTCTGATTCAATTACTACAGAGAATCATCAGCCAGTCTTTGCCTAATTACAGAGTGGGGAAGACAATCTAGATACACAGGTTGAACATCCCAATCTGAAACTCCAAAATCTCAAACTTTTTGAGCACTGACATGATGCTCAAAGGAAATGCTCAGGCCAGGCGTGGTGGCTCATGCCTGTAATCCCAGCACTTTGGAAGGCCAAGGCAGGCGGATCACCTGAGGTTAGGAGTTCTAGACCAGCCTGGCCAACCTGGTGAAACCCCATCTCTACTAAAAATAAAAAAATTAGTCGGGCGTGGTGGCAGCCGCCTTTAATCCCATCTACTCGGGAGGCTAAGGCTGGAGAATTGCTTAAACCCGGGAGGTGGAGGTGACAGTGAGACAAGATTGCACCATTGCACTCCAGCCTGAGTGACAAGAGAGAGACTTCGTCTCAAGAAAAAAATAAAAGGAAATGCTCATTGGAGCATTTCAAGTTTTGTATATGGGATGCTTAACTGGTAAGTATAATGCAAATATTCCAAAACCTGAAAAAAATCCCAAATCCTAACCACTTTTTTAATTTTTAATTTTTTTGAGTACATAGTAGATATATATATTTATGGGGTACACAAGATGTTTTGATACAGGCATGCAATGCGTAATATTCACATCATGGAGAATGGGATCTCCACCCCCTCAAGCATTTATCCTTTGTGTTACAAACAATCCAATTATACTCTTTTAGCTATTTTAAAATTTACAATTAAGTGATTACTGACTATAGTCACCCTGTTGTGCTATCGAATAGCAGCTAAACACTTCTGGTCCCAAGCTCTCAGATAAGGAATACACAACCTGTATAAATATACTCCATATATACTTTGAACCAGTCCAGTTTTCAGCTCATGCATGCCCCCACTTTCGTAAGTACCTAGCACCTTCAGTTCCTCAGTCATTCTGGTACTCTGCAATGCTAGATTCTGCCTGCCTGACTGCCAGCAGTTTCTGGCAAGTTAGTTATAATTTGTTTCTAAGGTTTCTGCTAAGTTAGTTATAATTTGCCCATCTGCTTTCCAGTTTCCAAAAATTTTGCTTTTGTGATTCTCTCATTTTGCACTCCCGCAATCTTACTGGACTTATATCTTTGTACCATACATTATATAAATGGAAGTCCAAGCACAGTAAAATGTTTAGGAGTTATAATACATTTTTAGAAATACTAGAAAGACAAACCAATAGGTCAAAAGTGGGACAATTACAGGTGACTTTAGTTTTGTTTCTCCTTTGCTTTTCTGTGTTTGCCAAGCTTTTTGCACAGAGAATACGTGAGTTTTGTAACGGGGGCAGGCGACAACTGCATGTTAAAGAAGAAAACTAACATTGAAAACAATTTACAATCTCAAAATCCTCAGTATCTATGCATTTGGCCCCAAGTCTTTACATGCAGGCATTACAATGATTTTTAAAAAGTAGAATAATTTGGGCAAAGTCTAAAAAATATGTGAAAAAAGTGAAAACATAGGCATCTTTCTCTTTTCAAAATTCTACAGAGGCCTACTCTTGAACAAAACTACCTGCATTCAAACCTCTGGCTCTACAACACACTAGCTATATAACAAGAAGTAATTTAAACTTAATAATATCTACTTCCTACAGTTGTGGTGGTGATTAAAGGAATTAGCGCATGTAAAGCACTCAGAACAGTGTCTAGCACAGCAATACTTAAATGTCAGTTTTAATCTACCATTGCTGTGACACAGTTTAACATTTTAAAAATTGAAATAAGTGTAAGTTCAACTTGTAAAAAAAATCAACATTGTACCAACATTCTGGGGTTTAAGTTGCATTTATTGAAAACTGAATATTCCAAAATAAGCATCCTTTTTACAAGACAGTAAAAGACAAATTAACTATTAAGTTCATGGTATTCAAAGTGGTTAAACAGAAAAATACCTCTGTCATTAAGCGTTTTAGTCCTTCAACTTCATCTTCTCCTGGGTTAAGTTCACCACCAGGTCTGTATAAAAGTTAAGAATTTCAGCTTTCAACTTAATACAATTTGGAGATAACAAAGAACACAATAATTGTTATTTCTACCAAGTCACTAAGTAACATATTTCAGTATAATAAGGCAATCAAAACAAGTATCAAAGTGAAGGGGGAGAATATGCTTGAATTCATGTCAATTCTCCAGACTAACAGTATACAAATCCTAGGTTTTTTCCTCTTCGTATATATTTATTTTTATTTTATTGTAGATTCAAGGGGTACATGTACAACTTTGTTACATAGGTATATTGTGTAATGCTAAGGTTTAGGCTTCTAGTGAACCCATCACCGAAACAGTGAACATAACATCTAATAGGAAGTATTTCAACCCTTGCCTCCCCCTCACTCTCCCCACCTTTGGAGTATACAGTGTTTATTTTTTCCAACTTTATGTCCATATGTACCCATCACATAAACCCTAGTTTTAAACGAACAGAATATATAACATAGCACAAACATAAATAAAATTGCTAACCACCAGTCCATCCCAATCTCTTCTCTGGGAGCTATCTGATGATAATGGAGCCTAGAAATGCTCATAGAGGAATGGATCACATTCTTTAGGCCTAAAGAATGGGACACTTTTTCAAGAACGTCATCTAAGTATTGGAGACTTTTCTGTTTGGTATAATCTAGTCAAACAGTTATGGATCAAATGTTTGAGAGATGTAGGAGCTTAAATGATAAAACACTAAACTGTTATCCACAAAAACCTAAGTCATCTTAAGAATAGGAAATGCTAATCATACCAAGAAAGAAGTATCAATTGTTCTTGGTAATGCTACAATGACATCTAGACATTGATCTTGGACTCAACTATTCCATGGGGTTTCTACCAAGCTGAATCATTAACATCAACATACAGAAACATACAGATTACTAGTTAGGAAAATAAATGAGCACTGCAATGGAGAAAAATTACTCATGATTTTCTCTTTCTAAAGACATCATTAACAGCAGTGTTTGTTGAAATAAATGACCGAGGGCTAAAATTGTATTCCAGAGCTGCATAAACAACAATCCTACTAAAAACTGTCTTGCTGTTAATTTCCAACACTACTTACAGTTTGAAGAAAGTTGTTCCCAGCTGCAGCAGTAACACATGGGGTAGCCGGTGCTCATGTACAATCAGAACCCCTTCTACAGTCCTCCTCATTCCAATTTTATCAAATTCTTCCCTCATGCGCTGAAATCTGGCTGCAACAGAGCTGTCCTTCTCATAGAGGGGCTCTTTTGTACCAAAAGTATAATTGGTAAGAGGGTACCTGTGATCCAAAGACAAACATCTAACATGAGAACTGAAGAATGTAATTTACCATGACAGACATTAGCATAAAGAAACCATGGTACAAAAAAAGTGCATATGTTGTACTCAGAGACACAGGATTTGTACAGTTACATAACTAAAGTTAATGAGACAGCAGAGATTGGAATCTTGCTCTCTGGACTCTTAAAGCCAGAGCGTCCATTAGATCAAGCTGCTCCTCCATACTTTAACTTTCAAGTGTAGATAACACTATCCTTAAATGCTTAGAGAAATGGTTATCTGAACATTAGTAATCCTCTGGTTTTAGACCATGGCTGCTATTCCAACATTACCAATTTGGCTAATAATTAATGTTCCCCTGCATTCCGCTGACTACTAATCTAATCAGAAAGTTTTAATTATGGGTGCTAATGGCTAATCTCTTTTTTCTAAAACTAAGCCACTGCTTTTCATCAACATCCCTCCAGTTATTTTCTATTTCTCTCAGTCAACTATCCTCAGATTTTTCTCGCACCACAGCCTTTCCTTTTCACAGCAACTCTTCTACTTTCTCTTTTTGTCCTCTAAACCTATTTACTAGCCTTTGGCATTTATTCTATTCAGTCTCCTTATTGTTTCCTTCTCCTCATCTGAATCTTCTACCTACCATATCTTAATTGAAAACTCTCTTCTTTTACCAAGAATTTAAAATATGGCTCAAACTGTTAAAGACAGTTTTCATCTTGCCTAATAAGGATCAAATTTTTCTTTAAAGATACTTAAAAATTCCATATTTACATGTCGTAAGCCCTTAATTAAAGACTTACAGCAAGAAGCCTTTGAGTAAGAATTTAGGCCACATTTGCCCATTCATGGTATCTATTCTACCAAAAGCCCTTGACATTAATAGTCAACATTATTGTATCTACCCCACTCAGCCATTCTTGAAAGGGGAACAAATCAAGGTTGCCAAAACTTTAAAAATTACTTTAATTCCAGAAGCCAAGTTCTAGGCATATGAAAAAGCTCTAAAATAATTAAAATATACCATTCTAAGATGCTTTAAAAATTTAAAGAACGTCCCAGGTAGACCCAATGCTAAATCTAAAACTATCATCCATAGCAGCAGCAGATATGCTACATAACACGATGTGCCAAGCAATTTTTTTAAACGCTTTACATATATTAACATTTAATTCTCACAACCTGAGTTAGAATTAAGGATAGCCATTACACATCTCTGTTGCAAGAGCCAGCTCCAATATATCAGTAAGGAGATGTCAAGATGAAATGTCAGAATTTTCACCTGTGAAATCAGAGTGCCAGCCCAGACATACATATTGTTCTCATCATACTGTGAGCTTCATAAAGCAGGGGCTACACCTTACTTCCTCACCACTGTATATCCAGTATTGTGCACAGTGCCTGGTACAAAGTAGGCATTCATGCAATATTTCCTAAAATAAAATATACTGGAGGAGAGGGCATTTGTTTTCAACTTAATATTAACTCAGGTGAACTTAAGTTCACAACACAATGATTATTTCTGAATATTTGTATTTACACAGGAGAGGAAACGTACTGTACATCAACCCATAATTTTAATAGAGCGAAGATTAAAATATCTTGCTGAAAGCTAACTATTTTGCTAATTCTACAAAATGGTTTGATGAAAATTAATTCAGTAATCAAGACAAAACAAGAAAAGACTGTGGGTTTTAGTTCTAATCACCACTGAAAGTAACTCAGAAGCTGTGCTTTCACACTTTTAAAAAGGATAACATTTGCCTTTACCATTTGATGGATTTTTTCTTAATTTTTAAAAAAATTTTTGTAGAGACAGCCTATGTTGCCCAGACTGATCTCCAACTCCTGGCCTCAAGTGATCCTCCCACCTCAGCCTCCCAAGGTGTTGGGATTACAGTCCTGAGCCGCCACTCCTGAGGACTTTTATACACACAACTATCAACTAATTCCAAATTTTATAAACCCACTATTTCCATTATCTAAATTTCCAAGCCAACACGTTTTGCAAAATAAAACAATGTTAACCATCTTTTCAACTTCAAATCACTTTTGGTTGGGGGACGGGGAGAGAATGTCCGTTTATTTTAATATAAAACAGAGAAACACCTAAACTGCCTTACGAAAACATCAATACCACCAAATCCTTGCACTTGTACCCTGACTAGCATAAATTGGCCACTTTCTTCCATCAGGAAAATGGAGGCACTGCGTTGCCTCGAAAACAAATCCTCAAAAACGATTTTAAAAAGCATTACTGACAATTTCTTGATTAAGACACCCCAAACGCCAATTACCTGCTACAGCGAGTCTGCTTCTGAGAGTGACCTTGAAATGCAATGGTTTGAATTGTTGAAACAGAAAGGTGTTGAAAATAAAACACAGCCCACAATGGGTTTTCTGGTACAAAATTCTGGTTCCCTCCAGTCTGAAAGCCCAACCATAGCAGCATCCTTACTCCCAAAGAGGGGCCTACTTGGGGTGCCTGGGATGCCGGCATCGAGACATCAGACGACGCGAAGGCATAAGGCATGGGGCAGGGGAGACAGCCCTGAGCACATGAATAAAATGTGTTGTATTCATAAACTGAAATATTAAGTGGCACCTATAAGGAAGAAAACTAGACCTAGGCATTACAGCTAGATCTCGAAAGCTTACTGTCAGAGTGAAATCTGCAAAAATGATACTAGGTTATACCATTCGTATCACATCAACACTCACAAAGCAATACCATATACGTGATGCGAAAGCATAAACATTTCACTGGAAGGATTAAAAAAACACACATTTTGAAGTTGGTTACCTCTGGAGAGGTGGGGAAAGGATGAGTTAAAAGCAAACTCTGGTTTTCCCCATTATGACCGAATACATAGGATGGGAACAAGCCTTCCTTTCATAAAAGGACTCAAACCCTGGAGGCTGGAGGATGAGAAAGGGGCCTGAGGGAAGGAGGAGGCGCGCATCCGCCAGCGGGAGTTGGAGGCGGGAGGTGCAGAGGCGTGAAGCGCGCCTAAAAGCCGGGGGCGCGTCGGAGAGTCTATAGGAGCGCTCACGAGAGAAATGCCCGCCAAGGCCGCGCCGCACTTACAGGTTAATGGTGCGCTCCAGGGTGAGGGGCTTCGTCTGCTGGATGTACTTGTTGCCGAACTGAGTCACCCCCCGGGGCCAGCCGGTCTGCGAGCGATTGGGCGGCACTACAGACATGCTGGCGAGCTCCGGCGCTGGCGGCGAGCAGAAAGTGGCAGGCAGGGGAGACTTTCTCCGTGCGGAAAGCGGTTATCTGCAACCCCCTCAGCGGCTACCGCCCGCCATTAACAGGAGACGGCAAGAGGAGGTGTAGGCACGCCGGAAGTGAACTCGGAGCCTCTGGCGGCAGGAAGTAGAGGGGCGGTGGCCTGCCAGACCGAGCGCCAGTGGGCCAATTGCTGGTGGGATGGCTGCAATAGCTGGAGCTCCCATTGGTAAACCGGGTATAGGTTCCGCCTTCTCTTACTTTGGTGCTTCGCATTGGGTAGGGCCGGGAAACAAGGTAAAGGGGACATGCCGGGAATTGCAGTCCCCTCAGGAAAGTAGCGTCTTGATCTGTGTGGCGTGGTTGTCTCTGTACTTTGGGAGAGGATGAATGGGAAGCGGCCAGCGGAGCCCGGCCCAGCCCGGGTGGGAAAAAAGGGAAAGAAGGAGGTGATGGCGGAGTTTTCGGACGCTGTTACGGAAGAAACCTTGAAAAAGCAAGTGGCTGAGGCCTGGAGCCGCAGGACGCCGTTCAGTCACGGTAACCGGGTGCTCTCAGGGAGGGGCCGCCACGCAGAGGTCTGGGGACCTCTGAAAAAGCCCTGGGACTCACGCCCAGCCCTGGGCAGCGGGGCCGCAAGGGAAGAGGCTCTTGGAGGACTTTGGCCACCTCCTACCCTCCTGCCTCGGCTGCTGCTCCCTTTCACTCCAAATTCGGTTTGAATTTAGAAACGTGAGAAGAGGGAGAAATGGAGGCCGGAGAGTTTTGGGAAGCAGAGGGTATGCAAGAGATAGTTGCATTCTGGAGTCACAGATTACTGAGTTAGAATCCTCTCCCCCGATTGGGCGTCGCCGGGCAATGGAATTAACCTTATTAAACTTCAGTTGCTTCCTAAGTAAAATGGGATAGTTCATAATATTTACCTCGGGAAGTCGGTGAATGGGAGCGACACACTAATGCTTGCAGGCTTCAGTAAATGTTTCCCTGAGTAAGGCCCAGTACACATCTGGACAAATACGGGAGTGGCTGATGTCATTTCTCCTGCAAGGGCATTGCTCGGCTGTCCCAGGGGAGTCTAGCCAGGGCATTTGCCGTGAGCTGCCAGCTCGGCTCCCTAGTGTACTCGTCTCTACGCGCCTGTAGTTTGACTCCATGATGTATGAAAATAAACGCGCGTTGACCAAGGAAAGGAGCCTACGTTGAACGATTCCAGCCTCAGCTTTAAATATTACCTTATGTGTTCAGCGCTCTGCTTCATGCGCCAGGCATCCCCCTCTAGAGTTTGCCGTAATTTTTCTTTCCGTTGTCAAGTGCTTTGAAGAGGTGATTCTTGGGTAGGCTGGATGCCTATAGAAAAAGATAGCATAGTGTTTAAGTGCGGGCTCTGTACTCTCAGTTTCTTCATCTGTAGGATGGGGAGAGTGATAATGTCTCCCTCAGAGCTGTTAAAAAGATTGAATGAGATAATGGGCCTGGCACCTGGTAGGTGGTGCTGATGATTACAGGAAGGTGATCTAGCCAGCCGGAAGCAGTGGGTAAATGTTGGGGTAGAAATCAAGGAATTAGAGGTGGTTATGCCTGAACTGAACTGATTTTTTTTTTTAAGTACAGTAAGTAGTAAATGCTTCTGGCAGTAACTTGGGAAAAGAAAAAGCAGGGAAACTGCCGACCAGTATTGCTACTCTCATTTAATGTGCTACCCAAAGTTTGAGGGAAATGAATTAAAAATCTAAAATACATTCAATTCAATATGTAATCATTGAAACACATAAAAAAAGAGTAGGAACCTTGATTTAGTGACATCACCCATCACTCATCTCAAGGACTGGAGTTGTAAGCATGGTATCTTCAAAAAGTAGTATTTAATGGGTAAAGAAGAAAGGTCAGAGCTTATGATTTTTTCCCCAGATCTTAGACTTTAAGTATTAGGTTCCCCAAAATTCATGACCATCCCCTTTTGTATTAGCTCTGCTATGTTACTCGGGTGTCAAAAATACAAAAGGAAAAAAGTCATAGATAATGTTTTCCTTCCAACAGAAGTCATTGTCATGGACACGGACCCTTTTCTTCACTGTGTGATCCCAAACTTCATCCAAAGCCAAGACTTCTTGGAAGGGCTTCAGAAGGAACTGATGAACTTGGACTTCCATGAGAAGTATAATGATTTATATAAGTTCCAGCAGGTATTTATTCCCCTGCCAGATTAACTCTTCCAGCTTAGAAATTCATTGTCTATGAAATCATTCAATACCTTTAGACTTGAGGTTTAAGGGTGGGTTTGCCTTGAACGGTCCTTGCATTGACATTGTTAAGAGCATGCCTTCATTTAACCAAGCTTACTGAGTGTTAACTATGTGTTAAGTGCTGTAATTATATGGAAGCCTTAGACTGTGCCTGCCTTGTAAGACTTTAAAATCTAGTGTTCAAAGTGCAGGCTCCGTACTCTCAAAGACTTCTCAGTTTCTTCATCTGCAGGATGGAGAGAGTGATAATGTCTTCCCTAGGTACACAGATTTCTATGGGTCTCATGGCTTTGCCTCCTCTTGGATTTCTAGTAAGTGTCTGACACTTAAGTCTAAAACTGAATTCTTGGTCTTCTCTAAATTTGCTCCACCTGCAGTTTTCCCCATCACAGTTAATAGCAACGTGATCTTTCCCGTTGCTCAGGCCAGAAGTAATAATAGGGGTGAACGTGACGGTGATAGAGATAGTGAAGAAACAAATTAAGCTGATGAGTAAGTATGTTATAAACATAGGGGTTAAGTACATGTGGGTAAGTGGTATGATGATGAAGAGAGTTGTACGTTGGGAGACAATTACCATTTAAAATTTTGAGTTCGGGCCAGGTGTGGTGGCTCATGCCTATAATCCCAGAACTTTGGGAGGCCAAGGCGGGTAGATCACCTGAGGTCAGGAGTTCGAGACTAGCCTGGCCAACATGGTAAAAACTCGTCTCTACTAAAAATTTAAAAATTTTCTGGGTGTGGTGGCACGCACCTGTAATCCCAGCTATTGGGAGGCTGAGGCAGGAGAATCGCTTGAACCCGGGAGGTGGAGGTTGCAGTGAGCCAAGATCACATCATTGCACTCCAGCCTGGGCCACAAGAGCAAAATACCATCTCAAAATAAAATAAAGTTTTGAGTTCATGTTTTTGTTTCAGGTGACTTGCTATATTACAGTATGCTCTACATTGCAGTAGGGCAAAGCATTAAATCCGTTCTTTTTTTTTTTTGGTGGACAGTTTAATTGAGCAGAAAAGGCTATCTCTTTTTTTTTTTTTTTAAGATTGGTTTTTCTACTCTGGAAGACACAGCCTAGTCTAGGTATAGAAATACAGGTCATTGGTTTCCCCACTTTGGGGGTATATCTTTCGGTACTTGGAGGATATCACTCTTAGAAATCCTTTGTAAACCTCAGGGACATCTGTGCTTCAAATTGGGGGAAAAAGAAAAAGAAAGATGAAAAAGATGAAGAATAATTTTTTTTTTTTTTTTGCATTTTCCCATTTTATTTTATCTGGGATAAGAGAGTAAATAACGAATTTCTCTCTCTTATTCTTTTACACTAGAGCTGATTGGTCAGATGGATGTATCCTGACCTTCCCCAGATCTTTCTGTCTTTGGACCTTATACATATGACTGAATTAACCAGGATAAATACATGAAAGATATGACTGTTAATTCAGAAAGCTGAAAACTAAACTGCTTTCCATGTAAGGTTGCACAGGTTAATTAAAAACCACAGTTACCTGCTGTTGTGATTATGGCACCCTTGGCCTCTTGTTGATTTGGGGCCATATGCATCTGATTACTAAAATTGAAACATCAGAATAATTTTTACTTAATGCAACTTAATGCAATTTGGAAGATTAAAAATACTAGAAGAGGGCCGGGTGCGGTGGCTCACGCCTGTAATCCCAGCACTTTGGGAGGCCGAGGCGGGCAGATCACGAGGTCAGGAGATGGAGACCATCCTGGCTAACACAGTGAAACCCCATCTCTACTAAAAATACAAAAAATTAGCCAGGCATGGTGGCACCCACCTGTAATCCCACCTACTCAGAAGGCTGAGGCAGGAGAATCGCTTGAACCCAGGCGGCGGAGGTTGCAGTGAGCTGAGATCGCGCCACTGTACTCCAGCCTGGGTGACAAAGTGAGACTCCACCTCAAAAAAAAAAAAAAAAAAACTGGAAGATAAAAGGCAAAATAATAAAAAGAGCCTTGGGTGATTGAAAAAAGAAAGGAGCTGCCATTACTTTGGATCCACATGGAAGTTTGGTGAAACTCTACTGTGAATAATTTTTACTGTTGATCCCTTTTGGACAGGAACTCTTCACCCTAAGACAGTAGATGTAAAATCTGCCCCTTTAATCCTCATCCATGCCCTTTTCTTTGCTTGTGGTATGAATTGACTTGATAATTGGGTCTCTGACATCTTCCAACTCCCATAACCAACTCTGTCATTAGGAGTTGCCCAGTATTCTGTATTTTTTAAAGCAAGCATTATTGAGTGCATACTTTATGCCATGCTAAGTACTTTATATTTATTCATTAAATCCTCAAAACAATCCCATTACTATACCTGTTTCACAGTTGAGGAAACTACATTAGTTTTTCTTTCTCTCTGGATCATTCCCTTCAACATAACAAAAAGAAAAAAAAAACTGTTCTTTTCATAAGAAAAAAACAAAGTTCTTGACCTAATTTTCCTTTCAGCTACCATCCCATTGCTGTGCTTCTCTTGACAGCAGAATTTCTTATAAGAATTGTCTGCACTATGTCCAGTTCCTCTCCTGTCAGTCTCTGGTAAGCCCATTTTAATCAGGCTTTCGCTTGTACTACTGCACTGAAACTACACTTGTCAAGATTACCCATAACCTCCACATTACTAAATCCGATAATCAGTTTTCGGTTCTTCCTTGGCTCATCAGCAGCATTTGACCTACTATATCACTCCTTCCTCCTGGAGACACTTTTTTCACTTTACTTTCAGGTTACCATGCTCTCTTGGTTTCTCTTCTTCCTCAGTGGCTATTTCTTATTAGCTCCTTTGCTAGGTTTTCCTCTTCCACCTGACTTCTTAATGATAGAGTATTCTGCATCCTAATGCTTGGCCTCCTTCTCTAGGTACACAGATTTCTATGGGTCTCATGGCTTTGCCTCCTCTTGGATGTCTAATGAGTTTCTGACACTTCAGTTCACAACTAAACTTCTGGTCTTCTCCCTCTAAATCTGCTCCACCTGCAGTTTTCCCCATCACAGTTAATATCAGCTTGATCTTTCCGGGGGCTCAGGCCAAAAAGGAGATCATCCTTGATTCCTCTCTCACCTTATATCCAGTCCATAATGAAACTCTGCTATCTCTACCTTCAATACACAGGCGATCGCCACATGATATTTTCTGTCCTCAACAGATACAATAGTGGTCCTATAAAGTAACACCTATTTTTACTGTACCTTTTCTATATTTAGATATGTTTAGATACACAAATACTTCCTACTGTATTGCCTATAGTATTCAGTAGAGTAACATGCCAGGTTGTTCGTAGCCTGGAAACAATAGGCTATACCATATAGCCTAGGTATATAGTAAGTTCTGCCATCTAGATTTATGTAAATGCACTTGATGATGTTGGAACAACAATGAAATCACCTAACAATAAATTTCTCAGAGTGTAAATGACATACCACTGTATATCCAGAGAAGCCCACTTCTTACTACTTCCACTGCCAAAAGCCAACACCTGGTTCAAGCTATCTGTGTCTCCCCGGGATTATTATATTAGTGTATCAACCATTTTCCCTTCTACTGTCACCTGCTTGGACAGTCACTGAAGTCATTGTATTCTTTTAAAATGTAAATAGACCCAAGATAATTAAAAATATGTAAAAATATGTTCACATAAAAACTTGTACACAAATGTTCATAGCAGCTTCATAATTGCCAAAAAGTGGAAACAATTTAATGAATAAACAAAATGTGGTATACCCATAGAATGGAATACAACTCAGCCGTTAAAAGGAATGATGTACTGATACTACCACAACATGGATGAACCTTGAAAACATTAGGCTAAGTGAAAGACGTCAGATGCAAAAGGCTACATATTATATGATTCCATTTATGCGTAATGTCCAGAATAGGCAAGTGGTTGCCAGGAGCTGGGGGGAGGAGAAAAGAGGGAATGACTACCAAAATTGGCACAAGGGTTTCTTTTTGGAGTGTTAAAAAGTTCTGAAATTAGGAAGTGCTGATGATCACCCAACATTGTGAATATACTAAAATCCAATGAATTATACACTTTCAAGAAATTGAAATTATGTGAAAAATTGTTATGTGGATATTATCTTAAAAAATGTTATTTCTCAAAAACTCTAATGACTTTTTTTTCTTTTTTTTGCTTCAGAAATCTTCTCATTTCTTTAAGTCAAAGCCAAAGTACTTAAAATGGCTTTAAGTACCCTATTACTTTTTTTTTAGACGGAGTTTTGCTCTCGTTGCCCAGGCTGGAGTGCAATGGCGAGATCTCGGCTCACTGCAACCTCCGCCTCCAGGTTAAAATGATTCTCCTGCCTCAGCCTCCTGAGTAGCTGGGATTACAGGCATGCACCACCACGCCTGGCTAATTTTTGTATTTTTAGTAGAGATGGGGTTTCACCATGTTGGTCAGGCTGGTCTTGAACTCCTGACCTCATGATCCACCCGCCTCGGCCTCCCAAAGTTCTGGTATTACAGGCGTGAGCCACCATGCCCGGCACCACTATTACCTTTTTGGCCTCATCTCCTACTGCCCTCCCTCTCCCTCTCTGCTCTTGCAATAGCTGGAATAGGCCAGGCATGCTTCATGCTCAGGACCTTGAATGCTTTGTGCCTTGATATTCCCTTGCCACACTTCCCAGCTTCCTTCAAGTCTTTTTTTCCCCTTCCTGAAGTCTACCTTGGCCAACCTGTTTATAATTGCAAACCACTCCCCAGGCTCAGCACTCCCCATTCTTCTTTCCGTGGGTTTCTTTTTTTCCCTTATGCACTTCTCACCATCTTTATACTAATCTATTTTTTGTGTCGGTTGTCTATCTCCCTCAACGGGCATAGAAACTAGACTATAATAACAACTTCCGTGTTTGTTTAATGAATAAAGCACAGGGGGTAATAACTTGCCAAGTCACAGACCCATCCAATGGAGGGGCCCTGTATTAAACCTAAGCAGCCTGGCTTCAGAGTCTGGGCTCTTAATGACAATGCTAGGACCAGAACACTCACTAAACTGCTCTCCTTTGTGTGTCTCTTATGTGAAGGAAATCCCTTTTTTTTCTCTCTTTTCATGATCAAGTCTGATGATTTGAAGAAGAGAAGAGAGCCTCACATCTCCGCTTTAAGGTAAACAAGTAATCATATTTGTTGGGTGCTAATATGTGCCAGGCAGAGTACTAAGTGCTTTAAATGTTACAACATTGTGTATGTCATATAATTCTTGTTGACATTGTTAACCCACTTTGTAGAGGAGGAAAGAGACTGAGAAATTGAGTTTGCATAGCTTAAAATTGAGGGAGCTAGCATACAAACCTAAGTCTGTCTGATTCCAAGGCCCAAGTTCTCAGTGATAAAATGCTCAACCTTGTTAGTAATCAAGGAAACAGAAATTAACACTGGAGATACCACTTTTCACACGTTAGGTTGGTAAATATTAAAAATAAAAACCCTAGCGTTGACAGATATAGATAGATACCTTTATACACTGCTGCAGTCTTTCTTAGAAGATGGTTTTGAAAGATGTATCAGAACCCTTAAAAGTACCCATATCTTTTTGTAGAACAGTTTCACTTACAAGAGTTTATCTTGAGGGCCGGGCGTGGTGGCTCACGCCTATAATCCCAGCACTTTGGGAGGCCGAGGCGGGTGGATCACCTGAGGTCGGGAGTTCAAGACCAGCCTGACCAACATGGAGAAACCCTGTCTCTACTAAAAATACAAAATTAGCTGGGCGTGGTGGCACATGCCTGTAATCCCAGCTACTCGGGAGGCTGAGGCAGGAGAATCGCTTGAACCGGGGAGGCAGAGGTTGGGGTGAGCCGAGATTGAGCCATTGCACTCCAGCCTGGGCAACAACAGCGAGACTCCATCTCAAAAAAAAAAAAAGGAAGTTATCCTATGAAAATAAGGATATACTCAAAGATTCCATACAAGATTATTTATTGTAATATTGTTTATAATATTGAAAAATTATATACAAATTTGATTGCCCATGGAGATTTAAACATAATAGTACAAAACATAAAGTGGAAACTATACAACCATTAAATATGATATATTTGAGCTTTGACACATGAATGTGGTAGTTATCTATGTTCTCAATTCTAAGAAACTTTTAACATTTTAACACCTCTGGGATCTAGCGTCTCACACAATCACTTTTGTGTCCTACTTTAATTGACAGCATTTTTTTCTTAGTGATATATAAAATAATGATACTTAACACATTTTTGTCAAGAGAAAAAAAATAATACACCCAATTTGATGCTTTGTTGTTTTTTCTGACCAATGGATTCACATCACGTGATCTTATTTTAAAAAGAGATACACACACCTACATTTGGATGTCTGTGTGTACAAAGTAAAAGATTTGGAAAAACAGAGTATTTAACTCTTGCTAGTAGGAATACAGATTTTTTTTTAATAGTTTTTTACTTACATGGGATTTTTTTCCTAGTTTCTATAATGAATAGATGTTGCTTTGTAATAGCTGTTTTTCACCTATATGGTATAAGTTATTTATTCTCATTATATTTTTTCTCTGCAATACTTCCGTGTATTATAGGCAGCTTGCACAATTTCTTCTAAATCCTGAAGTATTGCTTGTGTGTTAATTGTAATGCATTATGTTTCATATTTACTTAGACTTTTTTCCCCCTAAAGAAAGATTATCATGCATTAAGGCATTATCTCCTTAGTTCACAACACCCCTCTGCTAAGCATTTCATATGGGACTGAGTTACATTCCACACCGAAGGCTTACAGCCAGATGGTGAGTAAGCTGCAACTCCGTAATCATTACAGAGAGCTGATCTTTTTATTTCCCACTTGGGTTCTGTGAGTTCCTTCATGAATACAATTAACAAATGCTAACAATGACAAAATAAGCCTGTCCTTGTGACACTTTCATAGAATGAATAGAAGAGCTTTTTCTAGAATTTGTGAAAGCTAATGTTACCAGTAAAGGATTTAAGACTATTAGTTGCTTAGAGTATAAAGACTTTGAAGAAATATTTATCACTCACATTATCTGAAGCCTGGTTCAGCAGTTTGCTATCCTGACCCATTTTATATAATTTGCAACTCTGCCTTTAAAAGTTACGTGGCACGTCTGGGTGGACTGACTGAGCACAATTATTTTATGGAATGTTCTTTAAGCTTGTTCACAGCTGATAATGGAATTTTTTGGTTTGGGTAGTATATAATATAAAAAGGTATTTGGTAATGAAATCTTAGAGATCAACCTGGAGATTTGATACTTAGTTATAAACAGGACAGTTCTATTTTACGAGAATTTCAGTAATGTGCATTTGGAGTAGGGTGATCCAAAAAAATATTAAGTATCTTTGTAAGTGTAATTTGAACTAATGTAAATCTTTTTAAAATGTTTTTAATTCCTCAAGGTTAGTAATAATTCATAATTTCAAACTTGATTGGCTGAGTGAGTTATAAATTGTGTTAGATTTCTACATGGAGAGCCAGTTTAGCTGGTAAATGGAAATGTTAACCATCTTCTATTGGTATCCTGTTAGCATCAGAACTTCTATGAAGGATTTCAATCATTATTATGCATTTAATTCAACACTCATCATTATTGCCATTTAAAAATGTTTTAATCTTCTAAAACAGTGCCACCCAAGTGTTCATTAAATGGCGGTACCAGTATTAGTGCTTGTGATTTATAATAAATGTATATTTGGTCTTGGTCTCTATTCCTGGCACAGACCTCTCTGACCTCCTGCAAGGGAAGAGAGGCTGGAGGTTGAGTTAATCACCAATAGCCAATCACTTAATCAATGATTCCTTCGTAATGAAGCCTCCATCAAAAACCCTAACCAAAGGAGTTCAGGATTGCTGAACTCCCATGGAAGTGCTGGGAGGGTGGTGTACCTGGGGAGGATGTGGTGTGGAAGCTCCACACCCCTTCCCCATACCTCACCCTATACATCCCTTCCATCTGGCTGTTTCTCAGTTCTATCCTTTTATAATAAACTGGTAATCTAGTAAACAAACTTCTTCTGAGTTCCGTGAGCTATTCTAGCAAATTATCAAACCCAAGGAGGGAGTAGTGTGAACCTCCAGTTTATAACTGTTTGGTTAGAAGCATATGGGTCACGAATTGAACTTGTAATCAGTATCTGAAGTGGGGTTGGGGGATGGGGCACACTGGGGGCAGTCTCATGGGACTAAGCCCTTAACCTTTATTGACGCCTGGTAGATAGTGTCAGAATTGAATTGAATTTTAAGTCACTTAGCTGGTGTCAGAGAATTGGCCAGTGTGGGGGGATAAGCCCACACATTTGGCATTGGAAGTGAAGTAAAGTGTGTAAAGAAAAACAGCTGAGGCCAGGTGCTGTGGCTCATGCCTATAATCCCAGCACTGGAGGCCGAGGTGGGCAGATCACTTGAGGTCAGGAGTTGGAGACCAGCCTGGCCAACATGGCAAAACCCCATCTCTACTAAAAATATAAAAATTAGCCGGGCATGCTGGTGCATGCCTGTAGTCCCAGCTACTCGGGAGGCTGAGGCAGGAGAATCACTTGAACCCAGGAGGCAGAGGTTGCAATGAGCCGAGATCACACCGCTGTACCCCAACCTGGGCAACAGAGCAAGACTCTATCTCAAAAAAAAAAAAAAAAGAAAGAAAAGAAGAGATAAACAGTTGAGCTTTCCATTTTAGTGCTGAAGAACTTGTCTGAAAATCAGTAACTTGGACTAAAACATTGGTGTGATGAGTTGTTATGACAAAGGCCAAACTGCTGCCCTGATAGGGCATACTTTAAATTTAGGAGAAAGAAAATACTGAGAAAACGTGAACCATTAGAACAAAAAATAACAAAAATAATGTAGATAGAGATTTACATTTATTTTTCTGGGAACATTAGACTTAAACTATGCAAATTTGAACTGAGAAACATTTCTCAGAATGTCTCAAATGAGATCTGAGAATGGATCTCTTGAATACAATGTGATCTCCAGGAAAGAAAAGTTGTGGCCTGGATCCAAATAGTTGTGGCCTAGATCCCACGCTGTGGCATAACAAGTTATCTTTTGTTTACATTTCTAGGAAAATTCTGTTTGAAGATTTCCGGTCCTGGCTTTCTGATATTTCTAAAATTGACCTGGAATCAACCATTGACATGTCCTGTGCTAAATATGAATTCACCGGTAAGGAAGATAAAGGCCTGGTGTCTATAAGATTTAAAGGCTTTAACTCAACATTAATGGAGAGTTGGTATCTGTGTACCAAAACACTCGACTGAATGTCCCTACAAAGCATCCGGATCTTCCTGATAAAGACCCAGTTCATAGACAGAAATACCCACCTTATTGGAAGGCATGAGCAGTGGTTGTCTTTCAGAATATGATGAAAGCTACTGACCATATTTTCAGCAAAATCCCCATAACATACATACACACCAACTGTACATACAATATCAAGAAATTCAGAGTGATATATAAACTCTATTCTTAGACTTCCTAAGGAACAACCATCTCCTTCAATGCCATTCTCCCTTGTCTTTTTTATTTTGAAGGCAATAAGTGAATGCATTCTTAAAGGAAAAAAAATCAAACAATATTGCAGGTATATGGTGTAAACCATGATAGCCTTCTTCACCTTCTCCCTGCCTCCTCTTCTCTTCAGAGATACCTATTGTCACCAGTTTGGGGTGCATCCTTCCATTTCCCTTTCTGAGCATATAAATGGTTTTTTTGGATACGAGCTTCGTTTTTCACCCAGAAGGAAAAGGTTTTTTCTTTTTTAAATTTTACTAAATAAAATAATCCTTTGAGTGTACTCTCATACACTGTCCTGGAAGTATAGATGGCTCACAACTTTTAGAGGATGACTTGGTGATACATAGGAAAAGCCATATCGTACATGTCATTTCTTTTTTGGGTTTTTGTTTGTTTTTTTTTTTTGTTTGGTTGGTTTTTTTTTTGGTTTGTTGGTTCGTTTTGAGATGGAGTCTCCCTCTGTCGCCCAGGCTGGAATGCAGTGGCGCGATCTTGGCCCACTGCATCCTCCGCCTCCCAGGTTCAAGTGATTCTCCTGCCTCAGCCTCCTGAGTAGCTGGGATTACAGGCATATGCCACAACGCCTGGCTAATTTTTGCATTTTTAGTAGAGATGGAGTTTCACCAGTTGGCTAGGCTGGTCTCGAACTCCTGACCTCAAATGATCCACCTGCCTTTGCCTCCCAAAATAGTGGGATTACAGGTGTGAGCCACCATACCAGTATCTTTTTTTTTTTTTTTTTTTTTTACTTTGAAGTAATTTCAAACTTGCAGAAAAGTGGCAAGCATAGTACAAATAATTTATTTTTTCCTATTTTACTTGAGAGTAAGTTGTTGGCATGATGTTCTATGACCCCTGAATACTTCAGTAATTTCTACAAGGACATTCTCCTACATGATAATCATAAACCATCAGATCAGGAAATTAACATTGATACCTTATTCCACATCAATGGATTATCTAATCCTCAGGCTCCATTCAGGCTTCATTATTTGGTCCTTTATAGCAAAAGGACCCAGTCCAGGATTGCATGTTGCATTTAGTTATTATATTGTCTCTTCAGCCTCCCTCAATCTAGAACTGCCCCTCCATCTTTTCTGGACTTTCATGATGTTTATGCTTTTGAAGATGTACAGATGAGTTATTTTGGAAAACTTTCTTCAGTTTGAGATTGTCTGATGTTTTCTCAAGATTAGATTCAGGCCATATATTTTTGGCAGGATTACAGAAATTAATACTGTGTTCTTTTCACTGTATCAGGTGGTGCATGGTTTCAATGTGTCATATTATTAGTGATATTAACTTAGATCACTTGATTAATGTGGTGGCTGACATCAGATTTTTCCACTGTTCTTTTTCCCTATCAGTATGTATTTTGTGGGGAGATACTTTAAGATTATGTAAATATCCCATTTCTCATCAAAGTTTGATTTGCTATTTTAGCATTCTCTGATGTTTCTTGCTAAATTATTACCATGAAGGTTGCCAGATGGTGATTTTATAACACAATCATTTCTCCACATTTATTGTCATTCCACTCTAGAGAAGACCTTTCTCCCGATTTATTTATGCATTCATTTGTTTATATTGGTACGGATTTATGGATTGCTGTTTGTGTAATGAGCTGTTATCAGTTACTATCATTATATTGATGCTCATACTGTCCCTGATTTATCAAGGAGAACCCCGTCAAACTGACCTCTGCGTCCTTTTGCTATGTCCCCATCATTCTTTTTTTTCTTACTTTCTGCAAAACAAGATTTTCCAAGCTTGTCTTTGTATTTTCCATGCCAACGTCCTAGAATGACCTGGAGTTGGCCATTCTTCCAAAGAATCCTGGTTCCTTTTAGTGAAGAATGATATTTAACAATCAAGATCTGGACTCTTAAGTGTCTTTGCTATTAGGGTGTCACTGCTCCCAGACCCTTTCAGTTTGAAGAGGTGGTGAATATCTGTATGCATGTATATACACGTGGATGCACACACATACATTTACATTTGGAATGTATTTCTTTTTTTTTTTTTTTTAGACTGTCTCTCACTCTGTTGCCCAGGCTAGAATACAGTGGCACGATCTTGGCTCACTGCAACCTCTGCCTCCTGGGTTCAAGCGATTCTCCTACCTCAGCCTCCTGAGTAGCTGGGATTACAGGCGTGCACCACCATGCCCTGCTAATTTTTGTATTTTTAGTAGAGATGGGGTTTTGCCATGTTGGCCAGGCTGGTCTCCAACCCCTAACCTCAGATGATCCGTCTGCCTTGGCCTCCCAAAGTGCTGGGATTACAGGCGTGAGCCACCGTGCCTGTCCTGTATTTCTATATATAGATATATAAAACTATAGATATAGGAAACTGAATTCCCATTGATTCCTTGAGTTCCAGTTGAACACCACAGGGTTCATTCTAGATTTCTGCATTTCCATATTTGTAACTCCCTTCTTGAACAGTGAGAAACCTGGCTCCCATTATCTTCAATGTATTTATTTATTGAAACAATCCCTCCACGTGTAATTGGTTGCAGTTCACCATAGCCTTCCCTCCCTCTCAGCCTGCACAGATGCCTATCCTGCTAGCCCCATGACATGACTTTTAGAAGTTTCCCTCAAGAAATTAATGGGAACAAGTGCAAAAGATCCATGTACAATAATGTTCATTAAATTAGTCTTCATAGTAGCCAAGAAATAGAAACAATTTAATTAACAAATAGAAAATCTATTAAGGGAGGAAGGAGGTAAGTTCATAATCCATATAGTGGAATAGCTACAGCCATTAAAAGTGATACCAAGTGTGTATATTGATAGGGAAAGATACTTGTAATTTAAAAAGCAGGCCACAAATAACCACTGTCGGATGCTATTTTTTTTAAAGTAAATACATATATGTAGGAAAAATACTGGAAGATTATATGTAAAAATATTGTTAATGATTATATCTGGATCTGTCTAATTATGTGCTCTTTATTTTTAGAGTTTTCTATATTGACTTATTTGTTTACTTATAAAAGAGAAATAAGTGTCATTTTAAAGCTGGAGGACATTTAAAGCTGGAGCTGACATTACAGTTGAATGTCAAATGGACTGATATTAAATGCAGAGTCAGGTGTCAGCTGGTCACTATCTGCAGGGATCTAAGGTGTCCATTAAACTATTGCAGATGCCCTGCTGTGCCATGATGATGAGCTGGAAGGGCGCCGGATCGCCTTCATCCTGTACCTGGTTCCTCCCTGGGACAGGAGCCTGGGTGGTACCCTGGACCTGTACAGCATTGATGGTAAGATAAGTATAAGTGCGTGCACTTCACCACCAATGGCCACTTCTGAGCTAAAGCTGAGTTGATTCA
Organism: Hylobates moloch; assembly: GCF_009828535.3. Classification (NCBI taxonomy): domain Eukaryota; kingdom Metazoa; phylum Chordata; class Mammalia; order Primates; family Hylobatidae; genus Hylobates; species Hylobates moloch. The sequence goes on from NW_026652281.1 coordinate 92,016,229, forward strand.
GTATCATGTTCTTATATACAATGTCTGTACTCCTCAAAGGAAGTGGAGGCTATTTATTATAGTAACTACCTCAAGAGGAATAAATGCCAGCCCTGACAACCACCTCTTTAAGTTGGACTTAAAAATGACTCCGGAGATCAATTAGAATCCATTTAAGATGAGAAATAGACCGAGCTTCTGAATACTGACTATGGAAGGGTGGAGTGCATATAAGGCTGCCTGTGGCTATGAATCTGCCAGGACCAGTCCATTTGACAGAAAGTCTAGGTTTTTTGGAATGTCTAGCACCAGAAGTTGACTCCAGGAAACTCTGAGAACTTATTCCAGCCCTTCTCAATAATAGATGGATGGTGTAGTAAGAACAGATGCCATGTAGTCAGACTCGGAAGTATGAGTGAAACAGATGGAAAGGGCGGTATTTAAGGGTCTGATGGGCACATCTAGATGCCCTCAGAAGTTTGGAAATTGTCAAGAGTAAAATGAAGCAGGCTGGAAGTGGTTAATGATAATTTATGGATGTGTTCTCTCCTGGTGCAGAACACTTTCAGCCGAAGCAGATTGTCAAGTCTCTTATCCCTTCGTGGAACAAACTGGTTTTCTTTGAAGTATCTCCTGTGTCCTTTCACCAGGTAAAGATTGTAAGCCACAAATAGAGTACCAAGGATTATGTTTTTTAATCACCCATTATCCAAACATGACAGCTTCTTGTTAGACTTGTTATCTGATGTTGTTTTAATGCTTAGCATGGAGGACCCTGAAATTAATGTGCATTGGTGGTAATCCCCCTATTCTTCATGTTGATGTGCTACTGGGCTTGTCCTTTCAGGTGTCTGAAGTCCTGTCTGAAGAAAAGTCACGTTTGTCTATAAGTGGCTGGTTTCATGGTCCATCGTTGACTAGGCCTCCCAACTACTTTGAACCCCCCATACCTCGGAGCCCTCATATCCCACAAGATGTAAGAAGAATTGCTGATATCCTTATCTTAGGAGCTATAGCATATAATTTGTTTCTCCGATTTTAAAATTAGCTGTGCCTTTTAATGAAACTGGACCTTGAGCTTGCCCCTTTCCACTTTTCTTTTTTTTCTTCCTTTTTTTTTCTTTTGAGACAGAGTCTTGCTCCATCGCCCAGGCTGGAGTACAGTGGTGCGATCTTGGCTCACTACAACCTCCACCTCCTAGGTTCAAGCGATTCTCCTGCCTCAACCTCCTGAGTAGCTGGGATTGCAGGCGCCCACCACCATGCCTGGCTAATTTTCGTATTTTTAGTAGAGACAGGGTTTCACCGTGTTGGCCAGGCTGATCTCGAACTCTTGACCTCAAATGATCCACCCACCTTGGCCTCCCAAAGTGCTGGGATTACAGGTGTGAGCCACTGCACCCGGCCTCCACTTTTCTTAAGTAAACTTTTGATAATGTCTTTCTCAAGCAGAGTTTTCCAGTACTTTAATAGGAGAAACTTATAAAGTGAGGATTTGCATGTATTTTATTAATGTGAAATGATGTAAGAGCAAAAGCAATAGGAATTATTAACTCACATTTTGCATCTGCTGCCTCTTTGTAAGCATGAGATTTTGTATGATTGGATCAACCCTACTTATCTGGACATGGATTACCAAGTTCAAATTCAAGAAGAGTTTGAAGAAAGTTCTGAAATTCTCCTGAAGGAGTTTCTTAAGGTAAGCTTAGCATATGTTGTTCTGAATATTTTGTTTGGCATGCAATTTTGCTTCCTGAATGGGTGAATAGGCATCACTGGGGAGTTTTTGTTTTGTTCCTGATTAGAATGTTTATGTCATTCCCTTCTTCAAATGAAATATAGAAATGATGATAACACTAACATTAGTATCAGCAGTATGCTTAGTGGGTTAAGAATCCCTTGGATATTCCCCAGTTCTCTAGAGTCTTAAACACACACATACACACAGAAGCTTCCACCCTGAGAAGGAGTTGTGTGTAGTTACCTTTCTATTCATCTAACAAATATGGTGCTTCTTATTACTTTTAAAAATAGATTACTAATAGATCAATATCTGTTGATGAACGTTTGACAGTGATGAGGTAGCTTGTTATAGTGGAAAGAGATTAGAAATCAGAAGACTGGCCGGGCACATTGGCTCATGCCTGTAATCCCAGCACTTTAGGAGGCTGAGGTGGGCAGATAATCTGAGGTCAGGAGCTCGAGACCAGCCTGGCCAACATTGTGAAACCCCATCTCTACCAAAAAAATACAAAAATTAGCCAGGCATGGTGGCATGCACCTGTAATCCCAGCTACTCGGGAGGCTAAGACAGGAGAATCACTTGAACCTGGGATGCAGAGGTTGCAGTGAGCTGAGATTGTGCCATTGCACTCCAGCCTGGGTGACGGAGTGAGACTCCGTCTCAAAAAAAAAAAAAGAAAAAAGAAATCAGAAGACCTATTCTCATGCCCTGGCTCTGTGGTTTTACTATCCTGGGCAGATCACTGAATCACTCTGGGTATTTATTTTGTCTTCAGTTAAACTGGGATTCATACCTGCCTTGTCTTTCTCCTAGAGTTGTTGTGAGGGCCAGTAAGATAACTTTTGCTGGCATGGCACTTTATAGTTGACTGTGAATCCCATGGAAACATGGTCCCAAGAGCTATTCCTCCATGAGAAAAGGTTGAGAGACTCTACATCCTGTCTCTCTCTAGGAATTTTATAGCTGACATTAGCATATTAAGGTTTTGAGAAGTATTATAGTAAATAAACTGAATACCCTATTCAATTCAGTTTACCTAAACCATGCTATGGGATCTTTCCTTTTTCATGCATTTATAACTGATAGGACTGCTTGGGAAACTGCATTGAACAAGTAAATGGAAAGCCTCTTGTGGAGAATATTTTAGTGGATTAACCAGCTTCCTGTGTCGTACCTAACTTTTTGAATTTAGAATGGTTATTAAATTAGGGGCCTAGAGAATTGGAATTGTTATACAGAGATTGTCACGGTAATGACCTTGACTGTAATGCAGTTTAATTTTTTTTTTTTTTTTTTTTGAGACGGAGTCTCGCTCTGTCGCCCAGGCTGGAGTGCAGTGGCGCAATCTCAGCTCACTGCAAGCTCCGCCCCCCGGGTTCACGCCATTCTCCTGCCTCAGCCTCTCTGAGTAGCTGGGACTACAGGCGCCCGCCACCATGCCTGGCTATTTTTTTTTTTTTTTTTTTTGTATTTTTTAGTAGAGACGGGGTTTCACCGTGGTCTCGATCTCCTGACCTCGTGATCCGCCTGCCTCGGCCTCCCAAAGTGCTGGGATTACAAGAGTGAGCCACTGCGCCCAGCCTGCAGTTTAATTTTTTATCCTCAAAATATCTTGTGAGTTGTATTATGGTCTGTATTATGATCCTCATTTTATAAATGCAGCAGTTTCAGAGGTTGAGCAGATTGACGTAAGGTATATAACTGCTTAAGAGAATGAGCCACAATGGCACTCAGGTCTCTTGGCTAAAGCAAGCTGATGATGTATCCAGTCTTCACCCTGGCTTTACCACAGCAGGAGTAGGGGATCTTGTATGAAAGGAGTGAGAGTCGGCCAGGCGCGGTGGCTGACGCCTGTAATCTCAACCCTTTGGGAATCCAAGGCAGACAGATCACCTGAGGGTCGGGAGTTCAAGACCAGCCAACGTGGAGAAACCCCATCTCTACTAAAAATACAAAATTAGCCAGGCGTGGTGGTGCACGCCTGTAATCCCAGCTACTTGGGAGGCTGAGGCAGGAGAATCGCTTGAACCCAGGAGGTGGAGGTTGTGGTGGGCTGAGATCACACCATTGCACTCCAGCCTGGGCAACAAGAGTGAAACTCTGTCTCAAAAAAAAAAAAAAAGGAATGAGAGTCAACTGCACCTTTTAGGAATCAGCCAGATTGATGTTTGGCAGAGCTGCTATACCTGCCAAACCAGTGTGGGGTAATAGGGAGATCTGCTGACTGCTTCTTTACTTGCTCATTTTCTAGCCTGAGAAATTCGCGAAAGTCTGTGAGGCCTTGGAGCATGGAGATGTGGAATGGAGCAGCCAAGGTCCCCCTAACAAAAGGTAGAACCCGTCATCTGAGATATTTGCTTCTACATTCAGCACCTATAACATTTTTTTATAACTAGTAAAATGACAAAAAGCCTAAAGGAAAAATAGACTGAGGTGATGACAGGCAATTCATGAAAGAAAATCAAATAACCAACAGGAAAAAATATACAATCATGCACAAAGGCTCACACCCAATAATAGGACACTTGCCCTAATGATGTTTTGTTCTCAGGGACATCCAGTAGCAGGATGTCCTAACAAAATCCTAACAAAATCTCACTATTGTAATAACTTGTGCTTTAGGAAGCTGTGCCAAGATTTAGGAAGAGAGGTACAAAGCTAATGATCAGCTTTTATTCTATGAGTCATTTTACATCTGTGGCTTTGATGAACAACTTGACATTGCTGTTTTTCAGGTTTTATGAGAAAGCTGAGGAGAGTAAGCTTCCTGAGATATTGAAGGAGTGCATGAAGTTATTTCGCTCTGAGGCACTATTCTTGCTGCTCTCCAACTTCACAGGCCTGAAGCTTCATTTCTTGGCCCCTTCAGAAGAAGATGAGAAGAATGATAAAAAAGAGGCAGAAGCCACTGATATCACTGAAGAAGGGACTAGCCATAGTCCTTCTGAGCCAGAGAATAATCAGACAGCCATCAGCAGCAACAGCCAACAGAGCAATGAGCAGACAGACCCAGAGCCAGAGGAAAATGAAACAAAGAAAGGTAAGCTGTTGTTAGGATTTGTCCTTACTTACCATTAACCATTCACCATTCAAACATGTATTCATTCAACAAACATTTATTGAGCATCTACTGTGCCCTAAGCCCTATTTCAGGAACTGAAGAACAAAACAGACAAGGTCTCTGGTCTTTGGGAGCTTACATTCTAGTAGTAGAAGACAGAGATTAAATGTATACACGAACAACAAGAAAACGTCAAGTAATGATAAGTGCTATGCAAAACATTGTAATAGGGTTATATAACAAGAAATGACTGAGTAGGCCAGGTGCGGTGGCTTACACCTATAATCCCAGCATTTTAGGAGGCTAAGGCAGGCAGATCACCTGAGGCCAGGAGTTCAAGACCAGCCTGACCAACATGGCAAAACCCCATCTCTACTAAAAATACAAAAAAAAAAAAATTTGCCAGGCGTGGTGGTGAACTCCTGTAATCCAAGCTACTCGGGAGGCTGAGGCAGAAGAATCACTTGAACCGGGGAGGAGGAGGTTGCAGTGAGTCAAGATTGCACCATTGCACTCTAGCCTGGGCAACAGAGCAAGACTACATCTCAAAGAAAAAAAAAAGAAGAAAAAGAAATGACTGAGTAGCCTCTTAGGCGAATAGGTGATCTAGAAAAGTCTCTCTGAGGAGCACCATGTAAGCTCAGATCTGAATATAACAGCCTAAGAACATTGCTTGAATTTGGACAAACAAGTAGAAGGAAATTATTACAAGTAGAAGTTTAAACATCTGCCAAGAAAATGGAGAAGAGAGAAATACAAGAAATTTAAGAGGTAACACTCCTGTGAAAATATTGGCATCATTAACCAAGTAGCGACAAATTCAGCTTAGATGTTTCAGCACTTATTACTATGTCAGTGAGAACATCTGTCACCCAGTTTACCATTCCCTGCTTCCACTCAAATTTCTTGAGAACCCTGTGCAGTTAGGAGAGCAAAGACAGGGGGTGGATACTTGTGGAAGCAAAATCAGCGGTTTGAGATGCTAACTGAAAGCAACGTAACTCATTCTTTGACCTTCCAAAACTGACTGAACAGTCACTTTGGCCACTGCAGATATTTAGTAAAACCAGACCCAGGTGGCTTTTTCTGTGCTATCTTAATACACAGGGTAGCCTTTCTTTGAAAGATTAGTTTTCCGTGTCAATTGATACTGGCATTTATGCCCAGACCCTAAGAGTAACCAGAGTCAGTATCCATGGAGTCTCAGTCTCAAAGGGATTTTTTTAAAAAACTTATCCACTTCTGTTTGTTTGTTTATTTGTTTTGAGACACGATCTTGCACTGTCACCCAGGCTGGAGTGCAGTGGCGCAATCACAGCTCACTGCAGCCTTGACCTCCTAGGCTCAAGCGATCCTCCTGCCTCAGTATCCCAAGTAGCTAGGATCACAGGCATATGCCACCACACCCAGCTAATTTTCTTGATTTTTTTTTTTTTTTTGTAAAGATGGGATCTTGGCATGTTGCCCAGGCTGGTCTCAAACCCCTAGGCTCAAGTAATCTTCCGACCTTGTCCTCCCAAAGTGCAGTGATTACAAGCGTGAACCATCACACCTGGCCAAAACGTGTCCAGTTCTATTCCTTTTTTGGTTTCATTTTTACGGGAACCTGCAACTTAGGATAAAATCTATATGGGCAGCCAAAAGATGCTTTATTCCATTGTTGAGCACCTATTGTATACAAGGGGCCCTGGGTGAAAGCAGAGTAGGGAATACAAAAGTGAATGAGAAAAGTCACTGTTTACAAAGTTTACCATTTTGAAGAAAAGCTATAAAGCTTGGCAAAAGCTATCAAATTGCTGGGCATATGATAGCAGTGCTAAACATTGGCATAGCTAGGGCACATCTAGTGAGATAACATTACAGACCTGATAACTTTAAGATGATTTTAAAAAATAAAAATACGTCAATTTCAGAATGTTTAGAAAACAAGAAAAAGGAAAATAATCATCTACAAGTGGCCATATTAGCATTTGGAATATATCCTTCCACTGTTTTTTTGCTATGTAGACTTATACATGTATACACATATGGGGGGTATATTTTTACACATGTATTTTTAATGAGATTATACCATATATATTGTTCTGTATTTTTTCCACTTAATATTTCATAAACCTCTTTCTGATCCTTTTACATCCTTTGTAACAATAGAACAGGGTTGCATACCCTCTTCACTTAGGAAAACTTCCACCAAAGCAGTTTTGCTTTTTTTTTGTTTTGGTTTGGTTTGGTTTGGTTTTGAGACGGAGTCTCGCTCTGTTGCCAGGCTGAAGTGCAGTGGCATGATCTCGGCTCACTGCTGCCTCCGCCTTCCGGGTTCAAGCGATTCTCCTGCCTCAGCCTCCCGAGTAGCTGGGACTACAGGCACATGCCACCACGCCTGGCTAATGTTTTGTATTTTTAGTAGAGACGGGGTTTCACTGTGTTAGCCAGGATTGTGTCCATCTCCTGACCTCATGATCTGCTCATCCTGGCCTCCCAAAGTGCTGGGATTACAGGAGTGAGCCACCACGCCTGGCCACCAAAGCAATTTTACATGCATCTGCTTTCCAACATTGCATTTCTAGAAGCTTTTATTTCAAGAATGTATGCCACAATTAAGTTTTGAAAAACACTGTTCTCTAGTATAATTTTTAATGCTTGCAATCTATTGGATCAGATGACCTTAACCAGTCCTGCGTTGAGCATTTAGATTTTTTCCAATTCTTCACTGTCATAATAAACGACGCATCCATTGTGTCTTCAGAATGCTTCTCAGAAGTACAGGTGATACATCAAAGACTGCTCAAAATTTTAAGGCAGTTGCCAAATTGCCTCCCCAAAACTTGTGTCAGTCTGCATTCCCACCAGCATTGTACGTGATGATGTTTTCATTCTTCCTAGCAAACTGTTATATTTTATTTTCCAACTTGCTTATTCTTTAGGTAAAAATGGCATTCACCTATCATTGACTAATGGTGCATGGTTGTATATTTTTCCCTGTTGGTTACTTGATTTTTTTTCATGAGTTGCCTGTCATTACCTCCGTGTATTTTTCCTTTGGGCTTTTTGTCATTTTATCAGTTATTTAAAAAAAGTTACATATAGGAGTATTAACCCTTCTTTTTTTTTTTTTTTTTTTTTTTTTTTTTTTTTTTTTTTTTTTGAGGCGGACTCTCGCTCTGTCACCCAGGCTGGAGTACAGTGGTATGGTGTGATCTCAGCTCACTGCAACCTCTGCCTCCCAGGTTCAAGTGATTCTCATGCCTCAGCCTCCTAAGTAGCTGGGATTACAGGCACATGCCACCATGCCCGGCTAATATTTTCGTATTTTTAGTAGAAACGGGGTTTTGCCATATGGGCCAGGCTGTTGTTGAACTCCTGACCTCAGGTGATCTGCCTGCCTCAGAGGAGTATTAGCCTTCTGTTTAACAGATTGTAATAGTTCATTTTTTAATTTTGTTCAGCATGGTTTAAATGTTATAAAATATTTTAGTAATCAGGTCTATCTTTGCCTTCCCTGGTTTCTACTTTAGGTAATAACATGCTGAGAAATCTCTAAGGTTAGGTAAAATAATATTCATGTTTTATTTTTTATTTTTTTGCAACTAGACTTCTTTTCCATCTGAAATTTATTATTCCATCTGAAATTTATTATTATAGAGAGAAATCAAAATTGAACTTTTTTTTTTTTTTTTTTGAGGTGGAGTTTCACTCTTGTTGCCCAGGCTGGAGTGCAATGGCACAATCTCAGCTCACCACAACCTCTGCCTCCCGGGTTCAAGCAGCTCTCCTGCCTTAGCCTCCCAGGTAGCTGGGATTACAGGCATGCACTACCACACCTGGCTAATTTTGTATTTGTAGTAGAGATGGGGTTTCTCCATGTTGGTCAGGTTGGTCTCGAACTCACGACCTCAGGTGATCCACCCACCTCAGCCTCCCAAAGTGCTGGGATTACAGGCGTGAGCCACCATGCCTGGCCCAAAATTCAACTTTTTTACCCCAAAATAGAGCTGGTAATTCCTGACAATCTTTTATAAGGCTGGATTGGTAGAATAGCACTTCAATCAAAGGTTTGTGGGAAGGGTTTCCCTGTGTTGCTGTATCATTCCTAATTATCATTCCCTTGCAATCTAACAGTTCTATCAAGGTTATTTTTTAAAGTTTCTCGTCTTTTTTTTTTTCCTTAGAATCTAGTGTTCCCATGTGCCAAGGGGAACTGAGGCATTGGAAGACCGGTCACTACACTTTAATTCATGACCATAGCAAGGCTGAATTTGCCCTAGACTTAATTCTGTACTGTGGCTGTGAAGGTAAGAGGGAGGAAAGCAAGCAGTGGATTATTCCCCATAGGAGGAGCACTCTCTTCTGAGGGACCCTTTCCAGCTGAACCAATTCATAAGTAATTTGCCTAGTTCAGAATCTCAGATCATGGGATCTCAAAGTCGAAGGGATTTTAGGGGTCATGAATTCCAGTCTCCCAGCTCAAAATAGGATTTATATCTGTGACTAGGGAATGGGGAGATGGACCACACCGTAATTTTCCCCTAAGTGTGCTCCCAGATCTATAGATTTTATGTAATTGCCCTTCTGGGAATATTTAGCATTTAATTCTCTCTTTTCTTATTCAAAGTTTATTGAAATAAGTCTGCATTTCAGTTCAGCTGTCTCAGGAAATTAGGCATTTAGGGGAAGGCAATCCATGATAAACTAGATGATAAGTTCAAGCTCATAAGTCATAGAACCAGTTACTGCTGAACTCCCAGATCCCCCACTGTTAAGCAGCATGGGATCAGTGATTTAAGTAGATGGTGCAACCCTTTCAATAAGAGCTTTCTGAATGCTATTTGTTTTTCTCTTGTAAGGCTGGGAGCCAGAATATGGCGGTTTTACTTCTTACATTGCCAAAGGTGAAGATGAAGAGGTAAGTTTCTTCTGATAGCCAACTATCCTTTTTAGTTATTGAGAGTGCTTTCATTTTCCAAAGACCCAATTTTTATGACCTTCTACCAGTGTCTTTAGCTAATACATCTCTGCCAGGCAATGGTTCTAATTTCTAGTAGAAAATACTCAGGATGGAATAAAGATGCTAAAGGATACTCAGTAAGCATTTATTTTACCCTCCTGAGAAATTCCAAATTAAGAGCCATGTGGTGCATTCCCACAAATCTTATAGTGTAGTAAGAAATAAATGTAATAGGTAAGTAACTTTCTAGGTATATGCTGGAATAGGGCTTGTTGGAAAATGGTTTGACAGCCACCCCTAGTAAATGTTCATTCAGAGGATCCCTCTATCCCCAGATTAAGTGCTTGATATGGAAACCATCTGTTCCATGGTTAATCGTCTAAGATTTGAGAATAAGTTCTGTGTTCTCATATGTCACTGTATTTGTCTTTTTCAGCTGCTAACAGTGAATCCAGAAAGTAATTCTTTGGCATTGGTCTACAGAGATAGAGAGACTCTGAAATTTGTCAAGCATATTAACCACCGAAGCCTGGAACAAAAGAAAACCTTCCCAAACAGAACAGGTTTCTGGGACTTTTCATTCATGTATTATGAATGACAGCACTGGGCAAAGCTGAACAAAAATGTGACCTTTCGTCATTATTGGGAAGTCTGGAAGAGCTAAGCATGGAGTCAAGGAGAGCTACATGGTAGCTTGCCCGACAGTGTTCTTAAAACTGGTTGTCTTTTACTAGGACTCATAATGATTGTCCTCAATCGAGACCTTGAGCTTGGAGCTATGTACTTATCTCTTGATTAAAAAAAAAAAAAAGTTGGCTTTTTTTTTTTAACATTGAGTCCTTCTTTTTCCATATTGGCTTCTTCAGTGAATTTTTAACTTCAATTTTTTTTTTTATTGAGGTAAAATATTTATAACATAAAACTGACCAGCTTACCCATTTTTAAATATGCAATTCAGTGGATTAAGTACATTCTCATTGTTGTCCAGCCATCACCGTCATCCAACTCCAGAACTTTTCCATCTTCCCAAATCCTGTGCCCATTGAACAATAACTCCCCACCTCCCCTTCCCCTAGCAACAGCCATACTTTTTGTCTCTATCATCAACTTCACTACTCATATTTCTCATATAAGTGGAATCATACAGTATTTGTCCTTTTGTGACTGCTTTCATTTAGCATAAAGTCTTTAAGATTCATCCATGTTTCCAGTGTTTTGGTTTTTTTAGAAAAACTCATAAGTGATTGCAGCCGGGCGTGGTGGCTCACACCTGTACTCCCACCACTTTGGGAGGCCAAGGCAGGCGGATCACCTGAGGACGGGAGTTCAAGACCAGCCTGGCAAACATGGAGAAACCCTGTCTCTACTAAAAATAGAAAATTAATTAGCTGGGCGTGGTGGCACATGCCTGTAATCCCAGCTACTCCGGAGGCTGGGGCAGGAGAATTGGTTGAACCCGGGAGGCAGAGGTTGCAGTGAGCCGAGATTGTGCCATTGTACTCCAGCCTGGGCAACAAGAGTGAAACTCTGTCTCAAAAAAAAAAAAGAAAAAAAACATAGATGATTACAGAATTTTGTTCTTCTCAATCATACTGGTTTAGAAAATTATGGAGCCTTACATCCTGATCATGCTGGGCCTTAGAATTCTGACACAGTGAGTCATCACATTTCCTCCCACTGCCTGTGGCCTTGTTCCACCATGACTCTCACAGTACAGTGTAGGCTTAGTGTAGTATTACTCCCTTGGAAAGGGTCTGGCCTACCATCACGTGCCCCAAGAAACTTCTGGTTAGTAAAGAAGATAGGCTGCTTATTGCCATGTGTAGTCACTTCCAAGTGCCCACAGCCTTTCCATCCTGCAGTTGTGGCCTGTGTATAATTAAATGATTTTAGCCTCACATATTGCTTCTGTTTTCCTAAATATTGTAGGGTCAACTATATAAGTAATTGCTTTTTATTTTAAGAGACGGAATGCTAAAACCACATCAGAATGCCAAGAGGCTGTGCATCTTGTTAATTTTTTGCTTGAACTGTTCCAGGGAGTTACATCATAATTACCTGTGTGTGGGTATGCATGGGTGGATGAAAGATGCTGTTCTCATTCCATCCCAATAGAGTCTTCTGTTTCCTTTTTCTTTTTTACATTTATCTTTAGCTTTTGCAGTAGTGTTTAGTGTGGGTTTTACTAATTAATAGAAAAAGCACTGGGCCTTTAAATTTCTTAACCACTCTTCTCTTTCATCTCCTAAAACTTGGAGTATTCATTCTTTTCTGAAGTTTGCATTTAAATGAAAATGACTTTCGCTTTGGCTTTTAGATTTAGTTTCAAAAAGGTTTAATTCTGCACCCTAGCCAGTTAAGAAATGTTTTAGCAGGTATGCCCTTGATATGGATATTTATATATTTTACACATGTAGTAATATTAGTTCTATAATTTACTGTTATAAAACACTAATTTTTAAACGATGAGATAAAAAGAAATATCTAGAACTAGTTCTAACATTGTCTTCCCCTGTGCATATGGTAACGAACCATTTTACACCATACTATTTTGGAGACCACAATTTTTTGTGTGTTTGAGATGGAGTCTCACTCTGTGGCCCAGGCTGGAGTACAGTGGTATGATCTCGGCTCACTGTGACCTCTGTCTCCTGGGTTCAAGCAATTCTCCTGCCTCAGCCTCCTGAGTAGCTGGGATTACAGGCGCCCGCCTCCACACCCAGCTAATTTTTTTATATTTTTAGTAGAGACAGGGTTTCACCATGTTGGCCAGGCTGGAGACCACAATTTTTTAACCACAGTGTAGCAACACTCAAGTAGGATTGTGAATACTTTGTTACTAATGGTTAATGTCACAGCTTGCCTTTTCTATGTTCCAGCTGACTGAAGGTCATCTCACTCACTTGTCTTCTGATGTGTTTTCATGAGTTGAGGGGAAAGGTGTCAGTGGCATAACTCCAGGAAGACCCAGGGAAAAGTGCCTGGGGTAGGTGAAACTGTCATGTGTGCCAAGCTTGGAAAATAGTTTGAGACTCATGGTTGTAGGTACCATCCAAGGCCAATTTTCCAATTCTGGAAAGCCAAATCTAAATCTTAGAATACCTCACAAGTGTTAAAATGTGCTTTTTAGTGTCTCCTTTATCTCAGTGTGTTTATGATCTGTCAACACACAATCTTTTAAACACTACAAAAAGGGACTCGGGTGTCTGAGGGGAGAGAATCCCTAGGAGCCCAACTCTGATGTTGCTGTCAGTTACATCATCTACAGCAGCACCTCTTAGATTGTGAAGGATGGTGTGACTTAAAGACTGTGTTTCTGCACTGAAGATACACAGTGATAGCGAAGCTTGTTTTCCTTATAGTAATTCATTTTGCATCTTGATTGCTTTTTAGGGCCTGGGGCCAATGTCAACAACTGTTAGGTAGCAAAAGAAGAATTAGAACATGGGCATCTTTTTTATACCTCTTTCAGATAAAAGCTATGATGTTCACCTGTAAAATATATGGTTTCTCTCTTTATTCTTAATAGTGAGTCTCCAATTCTTATAACTCCCATTTTTATCCCCAAAGAAAATAGCTCTATGGGCCCGGCACAGTGGCTCCCACCTGTAATCCCAGCACTTTGGTAGGCCCCGAGGCTGGCAGATTACCTGAGGTCAGGAGTTGGGAGACCAGCCTGGCCAACATGGTGAAACCCTATCTCTACTAAAAATACAAAAATTACCTGGGCGTGTTGGCGCTTGCCTGTAATCCCAGGTACTTGGGAGGCTGAGGCAGGAGAATCGCTTGAACCCAGGAGGCAGAGGTTGCAGTGAGCTGAGATCGCACCACTGCACTCCAGCCTGGGCAACAGAACGAGAATCCGTCTCAAAAAAAAAAAAAAAAAAAAAAGCTTTCCGTTTTTTCAGACTATATAAATAACACATGCTCATTGTGAGGTAGTAACATGTAATAATCTAAAGATCACCTGAAATCCCACCATCCTATGACAGCCACTGGTAGCTTTGTCATGTATCAAATTGGCTAAACTGAACTACATTTCCCAGAACTCTCTTCCCTATGTCTCAGATTAGGATGAGCCACAAATTCCTATGCCAGATCTGCAGGGCCCAATGCAGCAGCAGCCCTTGAGTAGCTGGCACACCTTGCTGGTGTGAACCACACCTGTGCCTGGGCCTGCAACCGCTCCACCTTCCCCTGGATGGATCTTCCTCCAGCTCCTCTGCGAAGGGTCTCAGTTTCAGCAGAATGCCCACACCATCAAGGTCAGAAGCAACAAGAATGGACAGATTTTAGCATCCTCATGGGCTCCAGCCCATGCCTGTGGGTTGCAGCTTGTTCTCCCCAACTCCACATCTTTTCTTTTTTTTATTTTATTTTATTATTATACTTTAGGTTTTAGGGTACATGTGCACAATGTGCAGGTTTGTTACATATGTATACATGTGCCGTGTTGGTTTGCTGCATCCATTAAATCGTCATTTCACATTAGGTTTATCTCCTAATGCTATCCCTCCCCCCTCCCCCCACCCCACAACAGTCCCAGGAGTGTGATGTTCCCCTTCCTGTGTCCATGAGTTCTTATTGTTCAATTCCCACCTATGAGTGAGAACATGTGGTGTTTGGTTTTTTGTCCTTGCGATAGTTTACTGAGAATGATGTTTTCCAGTTTCATCCATGTCCCTACAAAGGACATGAAATCATCATTTTTTATGGCTGCATAGTATTCCATGGTGTATATGTACCACATTTTCTTAATCCAGTCTATCGTTGTTGGACATTTGGGTTGGTTCCAAGTCTTTGCTATTGTGAATAGTGCCGCAATAAACATACGTGTACATGTGTCTTTATAGCAGCATGATTTATAGTCCTTTGGGTATATACCCAGTAATGGGATGGCTGGGTCAAATGGTATTTCTAGTCCTAGATCCCTGAGGAATTGCCACACTGACTTCCACAATGGTTGAACTAGTTTACAGTCCTACCAACAGTGTAAAAGTGTTCCTATTTCTCCACATCCTCTCCAGCACCTGTTGTTTCCTGACTTTTTAATGATGGCCATTCTAACTGGTGTGAGATGGTATCTCATTGTGGTTTTGATTTGCATTTCTCTGATGGCCAGTGATGATGAGCATTTTTTCCATGTGTTTTTTGGCTGCATAAATGTCTTCTTTTGAGAAGCGTATGTTCATGTCCTTTGCCCACTTTTTGATGGGGTTGTCTGACTACCCACCCTATGGGCTTCAAGCTCCAGCATTGGACAGGAAGAGAACAGCCTTACAGAGACCACTGTTTCTTCTTTATATGTTAACTGTACTGGAAATTAGGAACATTTTAACAAAACTTGTGAACATATTTGCATCTTTGAATGAGAAAAATAAAATGTCTAAGGAAGTACCCTATAAATAATGTTAGTCCTTAATTTTAAAGATGTGGAAAATTAAGGTTCCAAGATAATCTGTTAGTTTTGAACTGGGCTTGTCTACTGTTTAAAGATTGACTCTCAAAATTCCACTGAATGTGGGTTTCTTCCCCACAGGACACCCCCCCCCCCCGACCCACGGAAAAAACAAAACAAAACAACAAAGCTTGGGTTACCTCTCCTAGACCAGTATTTTTTATTTATTTATTTTTTTGAGACGGAGTCTCCCGCTGTCACCCAGGCTGGAGTGCAGTGGCATGATCTCAACTCACTGCAACCTCTGCCTCCCAGGTTCAAGCAATTCTGGGATTACAAGTGCCTAACACCACACTGGCTAATTTTTGTATTTTTAGTAAAGATGGGATTTCACCATGTTGGCCAGGCTGGTCTCCAACTCCTGACCTCAAGTGACCCACTCGCCTTGACCTCCCAAATTTCTGGCAGTATTTCTTGAATAAGAAGTTTTGGGGTACATTATCTCTTCAACACCATGACATACTTACCACTACTAAACAATGAGGAAGCACAAACCCTGTTGAAAAAGGTCGAGGAGATCTAGTGAAGTGATGCCAGAGGAGGGCTCTCCAGCCTGCATGGAACTGGGTGTCCTGATGATTCTCTCTCTGATGCAAAATCAGTCCACAAAGACAATTTAAAAAAGACTTGGGAACTGTCCATGTGACATCACTTTTAGGAGAAGCAGATTCTGTACTGTACAGATTACAAGATGACTCCGGAGCTAGAGCATAGAGTGTGGGCAAGGGCCAGATGGAAAAGAGGCAAAATGCGAAACACCAGGCTGTAATGGGTGTCTTACTGTACTTGAGTTTCCAAATGAAATTGAAGGTAATTTAGTTCTATAATGACAGGACTGTGCATTGGCAGATCTGTAACTGCTAATTATAAAATTTGAAACATTAATAACAATGTTGAAAATCATTCTTGTAAAACGCTTCTAGGGTTGCATAATAGTTTTAAAGTTCCTAGTTCTTTGATTTCTGAAGCTGCTGACAGGCATATTGAGGACAGACAATCCCAAGCAGAGCGGCAGATGCTATTCTATGCTCAAGGCACTGGCTCAGCACTGGGGCGAGGGTGACACTGGTTAAGATGCAGACACTATTCTTGCTTAACAGGGGATTAAGATTCAGGTAAAGAATTTAATAAGGGTTAAGGAGTAGACATGGGAGAGGAAAGGTCACCTAAGGAGAGAGCATTTGAGCGGGGCTTTGAGGTACTGGATAGGCAGTCATGGTGGGAAATAATACAAATTGTACTCTTAAACATCCTCAGAACCTGAATTACGGTACTGAAAGCTTTCTCTCAGATATCAAAATGCTCAAAGTCAGCTTTTAAATGACAGCTCAGTGCTCACTTAAAGCTTCAATATAATTCAGCAGTGAAATACAGCTTCGCTGTAGCTTCTAGAAGTAAGTACTCAGATTCTATCAGGATAGAAGCATATGGCAACAAAATAGAGAAGTTACTGATAAACTCATTTCTCTTTGTCCAGTTTTTCCTCACTCCTAAGCTGAACAGGATGAGTTCTAAGTGGGGGAAAAAAGGGTAGTTGCATGTTTCATGAATGTTTTCACTTCAGCCAGTCTTTACTTGCTTGGGAAGTCTGGAGTAGAAGAGTCTGTGACTACTTGGTTCCAACACCTCCTTCACACCAGGGCTTACCCAGCTGTGGGACCCTGTACAGGACACGCTGTCTTAGAGCTCAGAGCCTCATCTGTGAAACAGACACCGACATCAACAGGATCAAATTACTGTGAAAATAACCTATAAATCAGAACAACTTAATATGTCTTGCTGCAGGTCAACGCCTTCTAGCCTGGCCATGAGTATTTTTAGGTCTAAGAAGGAAGTTTTTTGGCTAAAGAACAACAGAGTGACCTTTGATGAGATTATGTTATTAGACTCCCTAGAAATGAATGGCATTATATAATTTAAAACTAGCACCAACCAGAGATTTTAATCTCAAATGGTATAAATTAGACTATGGTTAAAACAAAGACAACAGTAGCACTCAAGTTTCCTCTTGAATCACTAGACAGGTCACACACACTAACTCTGTGACCTGAAAAGGAGGTTATCTATACCTCAGTTTCCTCCTCTGTGAGGCACATTTATTTATTTATTTATTTTTCTTTTGGAGATGGAGTCTCCCTCTGTCACCCAGGCTAGAGTGCAGTGGCATGATCTTAGCTCACTGCAACCTCTGTGTGAGGCAGATTTACGATGATACTTTACTACTTTGGAGATTGAAAATAATACAGTGTATGTGGATTATCTCTTGAGTTTATAGGTTGAAAATGAAAAACAAAAGTATTAGCATATTCTCATAATTAGGACTCCATAAGGCTTACATTTCAGATATAGGAGGGGCCATCCTAAAGTGGCCACATCAAAATCAATAAAATTAATGTTTACTAACCTCAGGGAAATGCTCCACTTTCCATAAACTGCTATTAAGATATTAAAACTAACTGAAGTTTCACTCATTAAACCAGTCCTGAAATCTACATTAGGGCGAAATTTTTCCTAGGGAAGAGACTGCTAGCTGTTGGCACAAATACCAGGGTTCCTACAGGCACACAGCTAGATTCCATCTCCCGGCCTCCCCTGCAGATGTGGTCATGTGACTCAATGGAATTCTGAGTGGAAAGGATAGTGTGCTACTTTCAGACCACACTTTTAAAAGAAGAAGACATGTTTCCCTCTTACTCTCTTCTACCGGCTTAGCTATATGGTCATGCTCTGCTTAACAACAGCAGTACAGTCTGAGAAATGCATCGTTAGGCTATTTTGTCATCATGTACATTGTACAGTGTGCACTTATACACACCTAGATGGTATAGCCTACTCCACACCTAGGCTATACAGTATAGCCTGTTGTTCCTAGCCTACAAATCTGTACAGCATGGTACTATACTGAATACTGTAGGCAACTGTAACATAATGCTAAGTATTTGTGTAATTACACCTATCTAAACACAAAGGTACAATAAAAATACAGTATTATAATCTTATGGTGACCTAAACTTCATTATCTGGCACATGGCTGTAAATAACCACAAGACCCTAGGACAGCCCTTGTCAAATAGTATTCCAAGTGAGATAATAAAGCCCCACTGCCCTAAGACCTCCCTCCACTGTATGTACTGAGTGTGAAACTAGTCACCCAAACCTTTTTCCTTAGGCTTAGTCCTTTAGTGAACTCAGGTAGAAAAGTTTATCCTAGGGGATGACAGCACCACATGATTAAAGGAACCTAGGTCCCTGCATAACTATGGAGAAATCCTTACATAATAAATGAAAAATGAGTCATTATGATTTTGAGGTCTATTTGTTACAGCAGCTAACATTACCCCAACAAAGTGATCACTCTAAATTGACTCTTCCTTAATGTAAATTTGTTGTTTGCACCCATCTTTCAGTGATTAAAATGCACACAAATCCAAATATCCACATTTTTTTTTTTTGGGGGGGACAGAGTTTCGCTCTTGTCACCCAGGCTGGAGTGCAGTGGTGCAATCTTGCTCACTGCAACCTCCACCTCCTGGGTTCAAGCAATTCTCCTGCCTCAGCCTCCCGCATAGCTGGGATTATAGGTGTCCACCACCAAACCTGGCTAATTTTTTGTATTTTTAGTAGAGACCAGGTTTCATCATGTTGGCCAGGCTGGTCTCAAACTCCTGACCTCAGGGGATCCACCTGCCTTGGCCTCCCAAAGTGCTAGGATTACAGGTGTGAGCCACAGAGCTCAGTCCAAACATTGTTTTTTTTTTTGAGACGGGAGTCTTGCTCTGTCGCCCAGACTGGAATGCAGTGGTGCAATCTCGGCTCACTACAACCTCTGCCACCCAGGTTCAAGCAATTCTCCTGCCTCAGCCTCCCAAGTAGCTTGGACTACAGGTGAGTGCCACCATGCCCAGCTAATTTTTTGTATTTTTAGTAGAGATGGGGTTTCACCATGTTAGCCAGGATGGTCTCGATCTCCTGACCTTATAATCCGCCCGCCCTGGCCTCCCAAAGTGCTGGATTACAGGCATGAGCCCTGCGCCCAGCCCACATTTTTGTTTTTCTCTACAAAATACAAATGGGCAATTCTGATTTGGTGGTGATTTTATAATCAATCAACACAAAGTTTAACATCTTTACATTTTAATGAAAAAGTAGATAATCTATTTGAAAAGTACAAATTCAATTGCAATTTCAAGAAAAAAATATTTATATACCATAAATAAGCAAAAATTGGACTCTGAAGCCCTAATACTTCAAAAGCATTCATCCTATTCCATACAAACCTAGTATTATTCAGCAACAGTACTACTGATTTAAAAATAGAAAGCAAATCTATCTTCACATGTAGTTCTTTGTCTTTAATTTGTACAACTAACCAAGGTTATTTTCATTCTTAGCACCCAGGGTTCACCAGGGTGTGATCCAAAGCAAACCAGCATAGGTTTTTAACAGAAAATCTTTGCCAGGAACTTCATGACCTGTATTTCCCTCTCCTATGAAGAAGCTGTCCCCACTCGCATGATTTTGAATAGTGTGTTGATGTTATTGCTTCGAATTGCATCCCGACAAGCAGCGATCACCTGGTTCTTTGGTTTTCCAACTGCATGAGAAGAAACATCAGGAACCAAAAGATTGTTAGACATGAAATTATGAAATTAGAGGTCAGTTTTAAAACAACATAAAACCAGGAGGGAAAAGAGTTATATGTGAAATATAACTAATTTATCTTACCATTCCCTAAAAAAAAAACTTGGTGAGAGAATTATTGAAAAAACTGACTTAGAGACTGTCTCAAACCTAGAAACCAACAGTCGGTTTTACAGAAAAGGATCAAAGCTCCTACTCACCTAGCAAAGATTATTTCTAAAGAAGTCAAAGCATCGACCCAAAACAGCAGAATTCAGGTATAAATCTCTGGCTATATTTCTGCTTCCTTGGGTTTATCCTATTGTTCTTTTTCTAAATTTTTAAGTTAGACACTTAGCATTAATTTTCAGTCTCTTTTTTGCTAATTGGGCCTTGATGGTTTTTTATATATATATAATGTTTATATATTTCCTTTGGGTTATATATAGTAGTAGGTTTTTCTTTAGAGGATGCAGGAAGATCTAAGAAAGGGAGCTGAAGGTTTTCTTTCCGTTTGAAGTCCAGAGACTAAAGCCAAACACCAGGCTGACTGACTGAAACACAAGTGACTGGTGCTAGCCCTGGAGTGTGAAAGGTATGCTACTTTCAGCCCCAGTATGAATTATTGGATGCTACCACCATCATTTCAATGAGTTCCACCAAAAACATTATAGATGAAAGTGCAGTGTTACGAAAAGAGACTTACCCCGCAGACGACCTGCTCTTTGAATTGCTTGATTTACTGCTTTGAGGTTTCCCAACAGCTCTGTGTGATTGTTGCAGCGAATTTTATATCCATTTAGCAAGTCTCTATTAAGGTCATAGAGTTCCATATAACGACTCTTCATTGTTTCCCTGTGCAAATCAGTAGAAATTTGACATCATTTCATGTTGATATGGCAAGCTTAAGAAAAACTTGCAAACTTCTTAGACATACAAAGAAAAGAAGACACCATTTTTAAGCTATATTTTCATTAAAATGGAGTAACTGCTAGTTTGCTTTGAAAATATGGGTAAGTTCCATAAAAATACTCTTTTCCTTCCAAATAAACAAAAGATAAGTGGCCTTCCTTGGTTACTGGTCAATGGTTGGTTTTGATTTAGGTGGTTAAGAATTCTCAAGCCCACTGTGCTGGGTGTAGGGACAAGTGAGCAAGGTGACAGCCCACCTTCTAAGTTTCAGATGAATATTCATTAGACTAAAGTGGCCTGGTTGACAACTCAGCCTTGTATTTTATCAAAGTTTTAAAACAAAGTCATAAAATTAAAATAGAAATGAGATCTATCCTACACAACAATGAAAATGACTAAAGAAAAATATAGCTGAAGATACCAAATGCTAGCAAAGATGTGGGACAACTGGAACTCTCATGCACTGTGGACAGAAATACAAAAAGCTGCAACTACTTTGACAGGTGATTTGGCAGTTTCTTATAAAGTTAGACACACAATGTACAACCCAGCAATCCCGTTGTAAGGTATTTACCCAAGAGAAATGAAAACATATGTCTACAAAAAACTTGTATGCAAGTATTTATAGCAGCTTTATTCTACTCACCAAAGTCCAGAAACAACCCAATTATCCTCAATTGGTGAATGGATAAATATCACATATCCACACAATGGAATACTATTCAGCAATAAAAAAGGAACTACAGATACATGCAGCAACATGGATGAATCTCTAAGACATTATGTAAGTGAAGGAAACCAGACTCAAAAGGATATATAGATATAGATGTGGATATAGATATAGTATGATTCCATTTATATGGTATTTTGAAAAGGGTAAAACTATAGGAAAAGAAATAAGATGAGTGGTTTCCAGGAACTGAAGGTTAGAAGAGGTATTGATACAAACAGTCACAAGAGTGATAGAAACTTTTTTTTTTTTTGAGACGGAGTTTTGCTCTTATTGCCCAGGCTGGAGTGCAATGGCACGATCTCGGATCACTGCAACCTCCACCTCCCAGGTTCAAGGGATTCTCCTGCCTCAGCCTCCTGAATAGGTGGGATTACAGGTACCCGCCACCACACCTGGCTAATTTTTTGTATTTTTAGTAGAGATGGGGTTTCACCATGTTGGCCAGGCTGGTCTCAAACTCCTGGCTTCAAGTGATCCACCCACCTTGGCCTCCCAAAATGCTGGGATTACAAGCATGAGCCACCTGGCCAGTGATAGAAATATCCTATATCTCGAATGCAGTAGCAGCAACATGATTACACAAGTTTCTCAAAATTGATTAAAACTGTAAACCTTAAAAGCATAAATTTTCTGCATGTATGAGTTATATATCAATTAATTTGATTTAAAAAATAAAAACAAATATTGACATTTTGCAGTCAAATGCCTAAAGCCAGCAACCATTTTTGACTTAAGAGAGAGATAGAGAGACAGAGAAACTAGGGACCCTACAGATAGTTGGCCAAAAAGAGCAAATATCTATCTCAATTTACAGATGATACAAGAATACATCTGGAAAAAACTGTAAGATAAGTAGTAAAGGGCACATTATAAAATCAACAGATAAAAATCAGTGTTCATATATACAAACACAAACCATAATTATAGAATAAGATATAATGTAAACGATATTTACAATTATAAAATATTTTGTAATTGTCTAAAAATACAGAAAATACCTAAGCATAAACTTAACACTGGTAACATCCAGTATCTACAAGAGGAAACCATTAAAGCACTCCAGAAAGACACAAGACATGGCTTGAGCAAATATAAAGACAGAGCATGTTCTTAGCAAGACCGAACATCACTGCGGAGGCGTCAGTTCTCCCTAAGTTAATACACTTAACATCATCTCAATTAAAATACCTAGTTTTGTTACAGGGCTACAAAAATTGCTGATGAAATTCATTGGAAAGAACAAACAAGCACAAGTAGCTAGGAAAAACCATGAAAAAGAAAAGCAACAGGGGTTGGGGACGGGGCACCTACCCACACCAGATATTGAAACATACAAAACATCCATACATGAAAGAATGGCACCATCAATGGTAGTTGCCAGGGCTAAAGGGAAGGGGAGAATGGGTAGTTACTGTTTAATGGGTACAGAGTTTCAGGTTTAAGAGATAAAGAATTATGGAGATGCTGGTGGTGGTGATGGTTGCACACATTATGAATGTATTTAATGCCACTGAACTGTACACTAAAAGTAGCGTACAGAAGTTAAGATGGTAAATTTCACATTATGTGTAGTTTACCATGAGTGGGAAAAAAAAACAAACAGTTTCTCCTCTGCTCCCACACCACAACAATCAACACAGAAGACTTCTGTCCTCAACTGTGTGGAGGTTTTTCCCACACACCAAGAAGACAATCAGTTCTATAGCAGTCACCAGCAGGGTGTCCTCCAATTTCGTTCCGACACTATTCCCCTGGAGACACTGTCAGATCCCACAGATTGAGGGCTCAGTCCCACAAGACTGCCCGACTTCACAAGTTCAGGCTGCCAGAATTTATGACTGATCTGCTTCAAGTTAGGGTTCCCATGACCCCTCTCTGGGTTTGATTAATTTGCTAGAGCAGTTCACAGAACCCAGGGAAACTTAATGGCATTTACTAGTTTATTATAAAGGATATTACAAAAGATACAGATGAAGAGATGCATAGAACGAAGTATTAGGAAAGGCGCTTGGAGCTTCTATGCCCTCCCTAGGTGCATCAACCTTCAGGAACCTCCATGTGTTCAGATGTCTAGAAAATCTCTGAATGCTGTCCCTTTGGGTTTTGATGGAATCTTCACTATTTGGGCATGACTGATTAAACCACTGGCCACAGGTGATCAACTTAACTCTCAGCCCCTCTCCACTCCCTGGAGGTTGGGAGAGGGGTGGGCAGAAAGTCCCAATCCTCTAATCCTGCCTTGGTTGTTCCAGTGACTAATCCCTATCCTAAAGCTACCTAGGAGCTGCCAGCCATAAGCCAATCAATAGCATACAAAAAGACATCACTTTGGAGATCCTAAGATTTTAGGAGTTATTATGTCAGGAAACAGGGTTGAAGATCAAATATATATTTTACAATATCACATATCACAATGAAATTTCTATTTTCTTTTTTAGAGATGGGGTCTTGCTATGTTGCCCAGGCTGGTCTTGAGTTCCTGGCCTCAAGCCACCCTCATGCCTCAACTTCCCAAAGCACTGGGATTATAGACGTAAGCTACTGCACCCAGCCAAAAATAAAAAAAGTAAAAATGAAAAAAAGAATGGCTGAGGCAAGAGGATGGCTTAACCCCAGGAGTTTGAGACCAGCCTGGGCAATATAGTGAGACCCTGTCTCTACCAAAAATAAAAAAAAAATTAGCCGGGTGTGGTGGCACGTGCCTGTAGTCCCACCTACTCAGGAGGCTGAGGTAGGAGGATCCCTTGTACCTGGGAGGCCGAGGTTGCAGTGAGCTATGATCACACCACTGTGCTCTAGCCTGGGCAACAGAGTGAGATTCTGTCTCATAATGATTTTTTTTAGGGAGGATTCCCTCTTTTTCTATTGACTGGAATAATTTCAGGAGGAATGGTAACAGTACCTCCTTGTAGCTCAGGTAGAATTCGGCTGTGAATCCATCTGGTCCTGGACTCTTTTTGGTTGGTAAGCTATTGATTATTGTCACAGTTTCAGAGCCTGTTATTGGTCTATTCAGAGATTCAACTTCTTCCTGGTTTAGTCTTGGGAGGGTGTATGTGTCGAGGAATTTATCCATTTCTTCTAGATTTTCTAGTTTATTTGCGTAGAGGTGTTTGTAGTATTCTCTGATGATAGTTTGTATTTCTGTGGGATCAGTGCTGATATCCCCTTTATCATTTTTTATTGCATCTATTTGATTCTTCTCTCTTTTCTTCTTTATTAGTCTTGCTAGCGGTCTATCAATTTTGTTGATCTTTTGAAAAAACCAGCTCCTGGATTTATTGATTTTTTTTAAGGGTTTTTTGTGTCTCTATTTCCTTCAGTTCTGCTCTGATTTTAGTTATTTCTTGCCTTCTGCTAGCTTTTGAATGTGTTTGCTCTTGCTTTTCTAGTTCTTTCCTGAGGCCAGCATCATCCTGATACCAAAGCCGGGCAGAGACACAACCAAAAAAGAGAATTTTAGACCAATATCCTTGACGAACATAGATGCAAAAATCCTCAATAAAATACTGGCAAACCGAATCCAGCAGCACATCAAAAAGCTTATCCACCATGATCAAGTGGGCTTCATCCCTGGGATGCAAGGCTGGTTCAACACACGCAAATCAATAAATGTAATCCAGCATATAAACAGAACCAAAGACAAAAACCACATGATCTCAATAGATGCAGAAAAGGCCTTTGACAAAATTCAACAACGCTTCATGCTAAAAACTCTCAATAAATTAGGTATTGATGGGACGTATCTCAAAATAATAAGAGCTATCTATGACAAACCCACAGCCAATATCATACTGAATGGGCAAAAACTGGAAGCATTCCCTTTGAAAACTGGCACAAGACAGGGATGCCCTCTCTCACCACTCCTATTCAACATAGTGTTGAAGTTCTGGCCAGGGCAATTAGGCAGGAGAAGGAAATAAAGGGTATTCAATTAGGAAAAGAGGAAGTCAAATTGTCCCTGTTTGCAGATGACATGACTGTACATCTAGAAAACCCCATTGTCTCAGCCCAAAATCTCCTTAAGCTGATAAGCAACTTCAGCAAAGTCTCAGGATACAAAATCAATGTACAAAAATCACAAGCATTCTTATACACCAATAACAGACAAACAGAGAGCCAAATCATGAGTGAACTCCCATTCACAATTGCTTCAAAGAGAATAAAATACCTAGGAATCCAACTTACAAGGGACGTAAAGGACCTCTTCATGGAGAACTACAAACCACTGCTCAATGAAATAAAAGAGGATACAAACAAATGGAAGAACATTCCATGCTCATGGGTTGGAAGAATCAATATCGTGAAAATGGCCATACTGCCCAAGATAATTTATAGATTCGATGCCATCCCCATCAAGCTACCAATGACTTTCTTCACAGAATTGGAAAAAACTACTTTAAACTTCATATGGCACCAAAAAAGAGCCCGCATTGCCAAGACAATCCTAAGCCAAAAGAACAAAGCTGGAAGCATCATGCTACCTGACTTCAAACTATACTACAAGGCTACAATAACCAAAACAGCATGGTACTGGTACCAAAACAGAGATACAGATCAATGGAACAGAACACAGCCCTCAGAAATAATGCCGCATATCTACAACTATCTGATCTTTGACAAACCTGACAAAAACAAGCAATGGGGAAAACGATTCCCTATTTAATAAATGGTGCTGGAAAAACTGGCTAGCTATATGTAGAAAGCTGAAACTGGATCCCTTTCTTACACCTTATACAAAAATTAATTCAAGATGGATTAAAGACTTACATGTTAGACCTAAATCCATAAAAACCCTAGAAGAAAACCTAGCATTACCATTCAGGACATAGGCATGGGCAAGGACTTCATGTCTAAAACACCAAAAGCAATGGCAACAAAAGCCAAAATTGACAAATGGGATCTAATTCAACTAAAGAGCTTCTGCACAGCAAAACAAACTACCATCAGAGTGAACAGGCAACCTACAGAATGGGAGAAAATTTTCGCAACCTACTCATCTGACAAAGGGCTAATATCCAGAATCTACAATGAACTCAAACAAATTTACAAGAAAAAAACAAACAACCCCATCAAAAAGTGGGCAGAGGACATGAACAGACACTTCTCAAAAGAAGACATTTATGCAGCCAAAAAACACATGAAAAAATGCTCATCATCACTGGCCATCAGAGAAATGCAAATCAAAACCACAATGAGATACCATCTCATACCAGTTAGAATGGCCATCATTAAAAAGTCAGGAAACAGCAGGTGCTGGAGAGGATGTGGAGAAATAGGAACACTTTTACACTGTTGGTGGAACTGTAAACTAGTTCAACCATTGTGGAAGTCAGTGTGGCGATTCCTCAGGGATCTAGAACTAGAAATACCATTTGACCCAGCCATCCCATTACTGGGTATATACCCAAAGGACTATAAATCATGCTGCTATAAAGACACATGCACACGTATGTTTATTGCGGCACTATTCACAATAGCAAAGAGTTGGAACCAACCCAAATGTCCAACAATGATAGACTGGATTAAGAAAATGTGGCACATATACACCATGGAATACTACGCAGCCATAAAAAATGATGATTTCACGTCCTTTGTAGGGACATGGATGAAAGTGGAAATCATCATTCTCAGTAAACTATCACAAGGACAAAAAACCAAACACCGCATGTTCTCACTCATAGGTGGGAATTGAACAATGAGAACACATGGACACAGGAAGGGGAACATCACACTCCTGGGACTGTTGTGGGGTGGGGGGAGGGGGAGGGATAGCATTAGGAGTTATACCTAATGCTAAATGACGAGTCAATGGGTGCAGCACACCAACATGGCACATGTATACATATGTAACAAACCTGCGCATTGTGCACATGTACCCTAAAACTTAGAGTATAATAATAAAATAAAATAAAATAATGCAAAATAAATAAATAAATGATTTTTTTTTAAAAAAGAATGATATTGTCAAATGAAGTGACAAGTCAGACCAATGGAATAGTACAGAAAATACAGAAATAGATTCAACTGTGTACAGAAATATGATATATGATAAGGGCAGTATCTGAAATCATTGTGAGCATGATGAACTTTAAAAGAAGTAGTATCAGGCTGGGCACAGTGGCTCACACCTGTAATCCCAGCACTTTGGGAGGCCGAAGTGGGTGGATCACCTGAGGTCAGGAGTTTGAGACCAGCCCGGCCAACATGGTGAAACTCCATCTCTACTAAAAATACAAAAAAATTTAGCTGGGCATGGTGGCACATGCCTGTAATCCCAGCTACTCGGGAGGCTGAGGCTGGAGAATGGCTCGAACCAGGAAGGCAGAGGTAGCAGTGAGCCAAGATAGCACCATTGCACTCCAGCTTGGGCAACAAGAGCGAAACTCCATCTCAAAGAAAAAAAAAAGTAGTAGTATTAAAATAATGCAATGTGGCCAGGTGCAGTGGCTCATGCCTGAAATCCCAGCACATTGACAGGCCAAGGCAGGCAGATCGCTTGAGCCCAGGAGTTCAAGACCAGTCTGGGCAACATAGCGAGACCCTGGCTCTACACAAAAATTAGCTGGCTATGGTGGCACACACCTGTAGTCCCAGCTACTCCAGTGGCTGAGGTGAGAGGATAACTTGAGCCTAGGAGATCAAGGTTGCTGTGAGCTGTGAGCTCTCTGCACTCCAGCCTGGGTGACACAGTGAGACCCTATCTCTCACACACACACACACACACACACACACACACACAAATAATAATAATAATATAATAATAATGTGATAGTCATATGGAAAATAATAAAACTGAGTTTATTATATATACGAACACCAGGATAAACTCCAACTGGAACAGAGACTTAATGTAAAAAAGGAAAATGTACAAGTACTAAAGGAAAACAGGTGAATTACTCTATACTCTGTTGTTAAAGAAACCTTTCTAACAGTAATTCAAAATGTAAAAGTATTAAGAAAATGTGGGTGGGCACAGTGGCTCACACCTGTAATCCCAGCACTTTGGGAGGCCAAGGCGGGCAGATCACCTGAGGTCAGGAGTTTGAGACCAGCCTGGCCAACATGGTGAAACCTCGTCTCTACTAAAAATACAAAAATTAGCCAGGTGTGGTAGCGCTACTTGGGAGGGTGAGGCAGGAGAATCACTTGAATCTGGGAGGCAGAGGTTGCAGTGAGCCAAGATCACGCCACTGCACTCCAGGCTGGGCAACAGAGTGAGACTCTATCTCAAAAATAAATAAATAAAGTACTAAGAAAATGAGTGATCAAGTTGACTACATACAAAATTTTAAAAGCTCTTACAAGGCAAAACCAACATTAAAGCAAAATTTTTTTTTTTTTTTGAGACGGAGTCTCACTCTGTTGCCCAGGCTGGAGTGCAGTGGTGCGATCTCAGCTCACTGCAACCTCCGCCTCCTGGGTTCACACCATTCTCCCGCCTCAGCCTCCCGAGTAGCTGGGACTACAGGCGCCCGCCACCACGCCCGGCTGATTTTTTTCTATTTTTAGTAGAGATGGGGTTTCACCGCGTTAGTCAGGATGGTCTTGGTCTCCTGGCCTCATGATCCACCTGCCTCAGCCTCCCAAAGTGCTGGGATTACAGGCGTGAGCCACTGCGCCTGGCCCATTAAAGCAAAAATTTTTTTTTTAATTAATTTTTTTTTTTTTTGCACACAAAACAATAAACATTTTCTAAAAGTACATACAAACAAAAAGATGCGTATCAAACATATTAGGAAGGTTGCACATGGGAAGACGGGGAATAGAAATGGGGAGTGGGAATTAAAGAAAATGAATGAGAGAGGGACTTTGTATGGATCAGTGATAATAACTCAATCCTCAATTTGACAAAGAAGATGGAGAAGGAAGAGGAAGAAAAAGAAAGTGGGATAAAGGATCAGAAAGGGAGGAAAATAGAAAAAATTAGAGTATGACTCCAGGGTAGACCTGTTTTGTTGTCACTGGGTTGGTTGGTTGGTTTGTCTGTTGTATTTTTCATATGTTTCGCCATGTTGGCCAGGCTGGTCTCGAACTCCTAGCCTGAAGTGATCAAACCGCCTCGGCCTCCCAGAGCGCCGGGACTACAGGCGTGAGCCACCACGTCCAGCCCCCACATTGCTTCTGGCCTCCGTGGTAGACCTCCCAGATGGGATGGTCGGGCAGAGGCGCTCTCCACATCCCAGACGGGGCAGCCGGGCAGAGGCGCTCCCCACTTCCCAGACGGGGCAGCCGGGCAGAGGCGCTCCCCACTTCCCAGACGGGGCAGCCGGGCAGAGGCGCTCCTCACTTCTTCCCAGACGGGGTGGCTGGGCAGAGGCGCTCCTCACTTCCCAGACGGGGCGGCCGGGCAGAGGCACTCCTCACTTCTTCCCAGACAGGGCGGCCGGGCAGAGGCGCTCCTCACTTCTTCCCAGACGGGGCGGCCGGGCAGAGGCGCTC
>NW_026652281.1:92051122-92192975 GCF_009828535.3 Hylobates moloch
GGGGGGGGGGGGGGGGGGGGGGGGGGGGGGGGGGGGGGGGGGGGGGCAGGCAGGCTAAAGCAACATTTTTTAAAAATCTAAGCAAAGGGAAAACCCAAATGACAAACTCCGGAAAACATATTTGCAACTCATATCACACATAAGAGATTAATATACCCACTATGGTTTGGATGTGGTTCGTCTCCGCCAAAACTCATGTTGAAGTTGAAATGCCAGCACAGCAGTGTTGGGAGGTGGGCCTAGTAGGGGGTGTTTGGGTCATGGGGGCAGATCCCTCATGAATCGATTAATGCCATTAATGATATCTCTCAGGAGTGAGTTCTCGCTCATGCAGGAATGAAGTAGTTCTCAAAAGAGCAGGTTGTTATAAAGCGAGGGCACCCCTCAGGCTTTGCCTCTTCACACATGTCCCCTTCTCCTTTGACCTTTTCTGCCATGTTTTGACTTCACGCATGGCCCTCAACAGAAGTCAAGCGTATGCCAGTGCCATGTTTCTTGTAATTCCCAGCCTGCAGACCCATAAGCTAAATCAATCAACTTCCTTTCTTTATAAATTACCCATTCTCAGGTATTCTGTTATAGAGGCACAAAATGGACTAAAACAGTATCTGATATGTAAACAGACAAAAAGTTCACACAAAAAAGAAATGCAAATGGCCCTTAATTAAAACAATGAAAAATGCCCAATACTGAACATAATAAATGGCTCCTACAACTCAACAGAAAAAAAAAAAACTAGTAATCCAATTAAAAAATGAGCTAGGGACTTAAATAGAAATTCTCCAAACAAGAAAAACAAATGACCGACAGGTATATAAAAAGACGCTTAATGCCACTAGTCATCAGGTAAATGCAAATCAAAACCACAATGAAGTATCATTTCACCTCTGTCAGGATGACAATTACCAAAAAAAAGACAACAAGTGTTGGCAAGGATATAGAGAAATTGGAACCCTTGTACACTGTTGATTAGAATGCAAAATGGTGCAGCCACTATGGAAAACAATTTGCAAGTTCCTCAAAAAATTAAAAATAGAACTACCATATGATCTAGCAATCTCACTTCTGGGTATTTATCCAAACAAACTGAAGACAAGACCCTGAAGACCTATTAGCACTCCTACGTTCATCACCACACTATTTACAATAACCAAGATGTGGAAAAAACATAAATGTTCATCAACAGGTGAATAAAGAAAATTTAGTACATATAAACAATGGAACACTATTCAGTCTTAAAAGAGAGGGAAATTCTGCAATATGTGACAACATGGATGAACTCTGAGGATGTTACACTGAATGAAATAAGCCAGTCATAGAAGGACAAATATATGACTATATTTGCATGGAGTATCTAAAATAGTCAAATTCATAAAATCAAAGAGTAGAATGATAGTTGAAAGAGGGGAAAAAGAAATGGGAATTTGCTTACCAACAGTTTCAGTTAAGCAAGAAGAATCAGCTCTAAAGATGTGCCATACAACACTGCAACTATAGTCAACGGTAAGGTATTATACACTTAAAAATGTGTTAAGAAGGTAGATCTCATGCTGTGGTCTTACCACAATAAAATAAAATTTAAAAAATAAAAATTAAAACTAAGAGACCGTTTCTCATCCCCTGGAGTATGCCAACACACTCCACTGGCAAGGCTGAAGAGAAACAAGCAATCTCATACATTGCTTATGGGAATACAAAATGATGTAACACCTATGGAGAATTTGACAAGACCTTGCAAAATTCTGTATGCTGTATCATTTACTGCAGTAATCCCATTTGTTAAGCCTTTTTCTCAAACTATCCTAGCAAAAATATAAAAAGATTTATGGGGCCGGGCACGGTGGCTCACGCCTGTAATCCCAGCACTTTGGGAGGCCCAGGCGGGCGGATCACGAGGTCAGGAAATCGAGACCACGGTGAAACCCCGTCTCTAGTAAAAATACAAAAAAAAAAATTAGCCGGGCGTGGTGGCGGGCGCCTGTAGTCCCAGCTACTCGGAGAGGCTGAGGCAGGAGAATGGCGTGAACCCGGGAGGCGGAGCTTGCAGTGAGCTGAGATCGCGCCACTGCACTCCAGTCTGGGCAACAGAGCGAGACTCCATCTCAAAAAAAAAAAAAAACAAAAAACAAAAAAGATTTATGTAACAAAACGATTCATTAAAGCATTATCTACAGTAGCAAAAGAACAATCCAAATAGAGGAAACTGGCTGAAAAACAGCCAGAAAATGGAGTACTATGTAGCTGTAAAGACAAATGAGATGTATTTCTCTATACCATGGTGGAGAAATCTCCAAGATATATTTTAAATGTAAAAAGCAAGGTGGAGGCTGGACACAGTGGCTCACATCTGTAATCTCAGCACTTTGAGAGGCCAAGGTGGGAGGATCAGTAGATCCCATGAGTTCAAGACCAGCCCAAGCAACATGGTGAGACCCTGTCTCTACAAAAAAATAAAAAATTAGCCAGGCTGGTGGCTCATGCCTTTAGTCCCAGCTACTCAGGAGGCTGAGGTGAGATGATCCCTTGAGCCTGGGCGGTTGAAGCTGCAGTCAGCTGTGATTGCATCACTACATTCCAGCCTGGGTGACAGAGCAAGACCCTGTCTCAAAAAAAAAAAAAAAAAAAAAAGCAAGGTGGAGAAAAAGATGTATACATACTATGACTTAATCTAAGACATGAAGAGGGGTATGTGCGTATATATCTGTGTGTATCTGCGTATATATACTTAAATGTTCAACTGGTTATTTATAGTAAAAGGGAGAGAACAGAATGAAGGTCACAGGAATGGGAAGTTAGACTTTTCTGTGCATGCCTGTCTTATAGATCTAACTTTGGAATCACAAAAAGGTTTTAGTAAATATGTAATAGAATTAAACCAAAAAGGTAAAAATGCCAATCCTCCAAAACTGAGAGCAAATTAAACAATGAACCTAACTCTATATCAAATCTGTGGCATAATCAAAAGAGAAATAATCTCAAATGATTTTAAGATACAGTAATTTGACTGAAACTCCCTGCTGGGATATGCCCTAAAGACACAAAGAATTAACACAAAAAAAATCTTAAACTGTTTTCAGCAATCATATTGTTGATAACAACTTGGCTAATATTCTTAAATGTTGTGTCTGTGCTGTAAAATGAAGCAAATAAATAGTTATGTTGATACTGACTGGAGCCATGATATTCCCCCACTTTTTTTTAAGAGATCTTGCTCTGTCATCCCAGGCTGGAGTGCAGTGTCATGATCATAGCTCACTGCAGCCTCAAACTCCTAGGTTCCAGAGATCTTCTTACCTCTGCCTCCTGAGTAACTAGGACTACAGGCATGCACCACCATGACCAGCTAATTTTTTTTTTTTTTTTTTTTTTTTTTTTTGCAGAGACTGGGCCTCACTATGTTGCCCAAGCTGGTCTCAAATCCCTGGGCTCATGTGATCCTCCCACCTTGGCCTCGCAAAGTGCTGGGATTACAAGTGTAAACTACTGTGCCCAGCCTGAAGCCATGATTTTCAATGTGAGGAGAAGAGACGCAGTAATAAAATCAAAGAGCCTATATTCATAAATTTGAATGGTAAATAGTATGAACTCATATTTTCTCATTGAAAAACAAATTTCCTAGCTCTATCCATTGAAGAGGCCTAAAAACAATAATCAACCCAGTAGCAATGAACATCTTTAGTGGTCAGACCATGATCTCTAAATATCATTTCTCACGTAAAAGAACCAGGACTCGAGAGAAATGGCTGGTTCCATATTTAGACTGAGAAATGTACCAGATAAGCCTAAAACATTTCATCATACAAGAAAACAAAGAACCAACCAAATTAATGGGACCATGTCCAAAGGCAACTGTATCCAACCTAAAGAGACTTCCATTGCCCACAGACTGGAAAATCTAGCCATAAAAGGCCGGGCGCAGTAGCTCATGCCTGTAATCCCGGCACTTTGGGAGGCTGAGGCAGGCAGATCACGAGGCCAGGAGATCGAGACCATTCTGGC
This sequence comes from Hylobates moloch, assembly GCF_009828535.3. Taxonomy (NCBI): domain Eukaryota; kingdom Metazoa; phylum Chordata; class Mammalia; order Primates; family Hylobatidae; genus Hylobates; species Hylobates moloch. The sequence continues at coordinate 92,055,122 of NW_026652281.1, forward strand.
TACCACAGTGAAACCCCGTCTCTACTGAAAATACAAAAAATTAGCCAGGCGTGGTGGCGGGCGCCTGTAGTCCCAGCTACTTGGGAGGCTAAGGCAGGAGAATGGCGTGAACCCGGGAGGCGGAGGTTGCAGTGAGCCGAGATCGCGCCACTGCACTCCAGCCTGGGCGACAAAGCGAGACTCCGTCTCAAAAAAAAAAAAAACAACAAAAAAAATCTAGCCATAAAAAAGAATAATAACTGATATAAATTGAAACACATTAAATATGTTCAAATACATGAGTATATAAGGACTTAAAAATCTCACTGGTCACCTAGTGCATGCTGGAGACCAACGCATTATTTTAAAGCTGCTAAATAAAGCGGATAAAGACCCTGTCTTTCCTATACAAACTGTAACTCAGGGAACCAAATAATTCATTAATTCATGAGGGAACATTATTTTTCATAGAAGTATTTCAACTAATATATGAAGAAAAGAATAACAGAATTAGAATATCACTATTTTGCAAACCCCAAAAGAAATAATGAATCTAGGCAATGATCATCAATGGCTGATAATATCATAAAAAGAAACAATCAAAAATTGCATGCTTCCTCATGGAAGTAAACAACACTACTCACGAAGTATTCTTGCCAAAATTTGAAATTGAATCTAATCAAGCCTCCAGATCTACCATTATCCTTCTATACAGGGGACAGAAGAATAATACTGAACATTACCACAAGGATACAACCAGCAAAATCCAAAATGGGACCCCACAGGAGAGGGAGAGAAGAGACTGAGTGGGCAAGCAAAAGTGTGGATTAAAAGATTTCCAACCAAATCCAATGTATGGACTTTGATCTGGATCTTGATTTGAACAAGCCAACTTAAAACAACATGTCCACATTTATAAGACAACTGGGGACATCTAAACAGATGTGGTATTTGTAATAAGCAATTATTGTACATTTTTCTAAGTGTGATATGGCATTGTGGTTTTTATACATACATATGTGTGTATATATACGTATACATATATATGTGTATATATGTGTGTGTATATATATGTATATATCTATGATATTGAAAGGCCCTTTGTCTAAAATAGTTGTGGCTAGAATTACACAATGTCCAAAATTTGCCTCAAAATTATCTAGTGCCTGGGAGGGAAAGAGGGTGAGTGCAGAGATGAAAAAAGATCAGTCTTTAGTTGGTAACTGTTGAAGTTGGGTGGGTGTTATATATGAAATCATTATATTCGAGTACTTTTGTATGTGTTTGAAATTTTCAACAATACAATTATTTTAAAAACCATTTACCTCTGAGCAAAACCATTATAATTATTTGCCAATAATTCAGGCCTCTCAGGAAAAAACATAAGCAGCACTCTGGGTGAACTCTTGCCCCTAATATATACACATAAATTTCATCTATGATTTGTTAACTATTTTACTGATTTTTTTTCAGTACATTTTATTGGCAAGGTAAATCTGGCATTCTAGCAAGCACCAAGGAAGACCTGTACATACTTAACTTTTGTATTGTAAAGTGTTACATATTCAGAAAAATTCACAGAATATTTAATGAAGTCAAACAAGACATCAGACAGGAAGTTTCCCGATGTGTTTTTTCTGAACATAGTCCCTCCTTCTCTAGGAGAAAATACTATCTTATATGATAATCTCTTCCCTGAATTTATTTATATTTTTATTTATTGCATGTTTCCCAAACTACAGTTTACTCAGATTTTCTCTAACTATACACATGGATACATTCTTTTAAGTCTGTCTTCAGTGTCCATTATGCTTATCAGATTTTTCCTTGCTCTTATGTGTCATGGAGATTCATGTGCTCTCACTGCTGTGTAGTATTCCATTGTATGAATATATCACAATTCATCCACTGTCACTATACTGTTCATGCTAATTTGGATTGTTTCCACTTTGAGATTTTTATAAACAATGCCTTTACGAATATTCTTATACAAATATCCTGGTTTATAAGCATACATATAACTAAGCTGTAACTTTCCCTAAGCTATAAAACAGGAATAGAATTGCTGGGTCATAGAGGACATGCATTTTCAACTTTACTGATAATCCCAAGTTATTTTCCAAAGTCACTGTAACAACTTATACTTCTACTGGTAACATCTGAGAGTTGCTATTCCACACTGCTCACATTTTTAACCTTGCACCTGTACTAACCATGACAAATACTCACATGTCCCTCATCAGACGAGCATCCTCAGCTCCGACCAGCAAACTTCGGATCAAATTAGAATGATCAGCCATGTCAGCACTGAGCTTCTGATGCACTGAATGATATTCATCCACCTGGAGACCATGAACACTCAGGAATGAAAAAGGCCTCACAAACTTCTTGAACCCAGACAAATGAAAAGACACTATTTACCAGATACAGAGACCCCCTTCTTTCCCTGTTCACTTATACCAATTAAGCTACTTCCCGTTATTTCATCTCTTTCTCAACAAGTTAACTAATCTGTGCTGCCTCCAATTTCAACAGGACACTCCATGTGAATCTTCCCCATGCTTTAGCACCAGGAGCCCCCACAACACACATTAATATTTTAGGGATTTGCAGTAGGAATATTGCATACTTTGGGGCCAATCACAATCCTCTTTATTTTGCTCTTTTATCTTGAATTTGGGTTTTTGGAAAGACCTAAACTGAAGACCAAAGCAGATACTACAAATAAGATGAAGAGCTAACAAAGGAAAATGTTAATATTTAAATGCATCACCTTAAACCAAACAAAGCAAGCATGGTGCTCAAGAGCTAAACACTTCCTTTTATAAAATAAATCCTTAAGTAGTAAACTCTCCAATACTAGTTCAATTTTTACTTCAAGAATTGCAAAAATTCTTGAAAACATCACTATAAGTACATCTGTAGTATCATTAATCTCCTCAAATATTATTAGACTACCACATTCTCACAAATGCATCTACCGCATTCCCTCACCTTAACTAGCACCTTTCGTAATTCCTCAAAATAGACAGGAAAATCCGCTTCTACTTGAAGGTCTTCAATAGCAAAAAATGATGCCATTGACTGGATGATATCACCAGCCAAATCAATATCATCAGTATTTATAGTAATCTACCCAGAGAAAAAAGAGACAAGTTTAGCATCCTCAGATATTAGACAAACTTAGCTAAAATAGTACCTGAATTTCCCCATACTCAGCAAAATTATTGTGCCTATATTTATATGCAGTGTTGAAAAAGGAAAGTTTAGCTCTCAAAGAAATTACAAACTGCATTATTTCCAGCAGCTAGCTAAAAGGTAAATCCTCTAGCCTCAGAAATTACATGACAAAATCATCCAAACATTGAAAATGTTTTTGACGACCTCTGTATTCCCAATTCTTCCCAAATTAGACAAGGAAGAGATGAAGGGAAGGAGGCAGAAAACATCTATTCCAGATTATACCCCAGTGTCTAAGATGGTAACACTAACAGACTAAGTTAAACCATGTGAAAAAAATAAAACAAAACATGTGGTTTTATGACCTTGACATTGATGTCCCCCACCTCACTTTGGACTGAATGGTAAACACCACATGAGAAATCTATGCCCCTCTCATTCCATGATCTAAGTGTTTGAATAAATAAATTTAAAAAAGAAATCTATGCCCCATGATATTAAACATTACCTCTCCACTAAGTTTTATTTTCATATGCAGGTGGCCACCATTCCGTAAAGATGTGAAACACACTTGAAATGGAGCATTCTGAATGTGAGTGTCTTCTGGTAACAGAAAGTTCTGACTAAGCCATACAACAACCTTGAAAATGAACACAATGAAATGACCTCCATTTTTAAGGTACAGACATTTTTTTGTGTGTGTGTGCCTCTAGATATGAAGGTGCAGCCATTCTTGAGGGAAGAGTTCTCCTTCTTTCTAGTTTTACTGCTTTGTTGAGGAAAAAAAAAAAGAATTACACTTCACCCTACACCAAGAAAATACTAAAACACTAGTCACACTCCCTTTTCTCACCTCATCTATGCTCTTAAGTAACATTCATAATTATGCCTGGCCCCACAGCAGACACGATTTCATAGCATCTTCTATTTAGAAATAGTCTTATATGCAATGTACAAATGATTCAGGTATGATGCTGATTCTGTTACACAACAGCTCTGCTGTGGGTATAACCTGGACAATGTAGTGTGCTTAAAACCATTCCATTCTATTCTTTAAGAAATGTGAAATGAAGTATACATGGGCAAACACCACAGATATATCCACACAATAAGGAAAATACAAGTTTTAATATTAATAGCAGTAACACCATGCAGTGGCTTGCAACACAGGTTCCACATGAGAACCACCCATGAGGCCTTCTGGAAGGGCCCACCTATAGAGTTTGTGGTTCCACAGGCCAGGCAGGGGACTGAGAATCTACATGATTAAAAAATCCCACCAAGAATTCCAAAGCCCAGCCAAGGTTAAAGTCCACTGGTATTAGTCCTTTCAAATGTACAAGGTGCTATTCTTACACCAATCATGTAATCCTCGGGCCCCCCCAATAAGGTGGGTAAGATTATCCTCACCTATAGATAAGAAAACTGAGGCTCACACTGGTGAGGGGAATTCCTCAAGATCACTAAGAATTTAATGAGTTAACGTAGCACTTAAAGCCAAAAACGTTCTTAGCTCCAAGTCCCACTCTCTTCATCTTGCTGCATGTTCCTCTTGAAATACTACACCAGGACAACCACACTAAGACCATAACGGAAAGAGAGGAATTAAACACTGGTAAGAATTCACCAATATCTGAGGATTGCTCAGATGCTTTTTCAAAGTGAGAGAAGGTATTTTAGCAATATTTTTATTACAGGTTACAAGCCACCCCCAAGTTAGAGAATTCTTTCATATCATATTTACTGCTACCAATATAACAAGTTCATGTGATTTTCCCTTTCTATGAAATAACACCTAAAGGATTCTACCGTGTAAAAGCATTGAAAGAGAAAAGCGAGATACTCACCCTCTGTGCCCGTTCTGCAATGGTAAAGTTAACGTAACTGACTGGCTCACTGGCAGGGTCCAGGCTGGTCAGCGCATACATGGAGAATCGAGGGAGCTGTCTTGTCAATTCAAATACATGAAACTGGGTACTATGGCCAATCAATGAAACACAAGAGAATTGTTTTGTACAGAATGTTGTTTCAAAATGCAAGGCCCAGAAAAGAAAGCCACTTCTGGGTCATCAATTAATATTTAAGGGTTTCACTTAAGACGGAACCCCCAAAACACTTGAGGGTTAAAGTACTACAGTAATATATTAGGTTTGGGATTTAAAGACAGCATGAGTCTACATATATACCTGCATGCACTAAAGGTTTAAAATACCATAAAGGGGATGTAAAAAGTCTCTTATCTTCCACAAATAGAGCAGTTTTTCTTCACTAGCTGAGGTTATGTATGACTGTAATATAAAGGTGCATCCTAACTCTTGTAGTTTTAGTGGCCAAAACTACAAATTGACAAATCATCAATTAAACATTTTGTGATTATGAGATCACCTGACTAAAAACAGAAAATAATGATCTTAGCCGGGCGTGGTGGCTCATGCCTGTAATCCCAGCACTTTCGGAAGCCGAGGCGGGTGGATCACCTGAGGTCAGGAGTACAAAACCAGCCTGGTCAACATGGCGAAATCCTGTCTCTACTAAAAATACAAAAATTAGCTGGGCGTGGTGGTGGGCACCTGTGGTCCCAGTACTCAGGAGGCTGAGGCAGGAGAATTGCTTGAACCCAAGACGTAGAGGTTGCAGTGAACCGAGATTGCCCCACTGCACTCCAGCCTGGGCGACAAAGCTAGACTCTGTCTCAAAAAAAAAAAAAAAAAAAAAAAAACCATCTTAAACTTACATATCAGTTTTTCCATTTTCTTTTTACAGGTTTCAAATTGAGGAAATAAAAGGTCATGAGAAACTTTGGGTAGATAGAACCATTAAATGGTTTCTCAGGCCTCCAAGAATCCACTGGGCATACGGAAAATTTATACATCTTGCCCTCCTCTTAAGTGCTGATCTGAAATGAACTGTGACTTGCAAAGGGTCACCTGCTTCTGTAACCCACAAATGCCTTCAAGTGCAGATCCACAGGGACATCTTTGGGAGGCGCAATAGGGATGCAGATGGAACTGGAGAGGTTGTGAATGCTGGGATGTACCACGTGGCTTTCACCTGTAAAAATTCCCTCTGCAAAAATCAATACTGCTCGGATGATGGTGTCTGCAGGGAAGAGTAAAAACAGTTTAAGTATAACTCCAACTTTGGGAAGCCGAGGTGGGCGGATCACGAGGTCAGGAGAGGTCAAGACCATCTTGGCTAACACGGTGAAACCCTGCCTCTACTAAAAATACAAAAAATTAGCCGGGCGTGGTGGCAGGCGCCTGTAGTCCCAGCTACTTGGGAGGCTGAGGCAGGAGAATGGCGTGAACCCGGGAGGCAGAGCTTGCAGTGAGCTGAGACACAGCAAGACTCTGTCTCAAAAAAAAAAAAAAAAAAAGAACGACTCCAAGATGGCACAGGTGCCTCTAAATACCAGCTGTGAGTACTGTCTTACCATTAGAAGTGGAAATGCATAATTCTGTATGAGCAGCTTGGGTCTCATTCCTCAGGCAGACTGAGAGCTTGGTGTGGACCCTGGTATTGGCTGGGATTATGCCCCGATGCCCATCGGCCTCATTCGGTGGACTGGCCAATTCAGCCTGCAAAACACCCCACCCATTTCCTACTCAGTCACCAAAACACTGAACTAATATCAATTTTAAATAATATTGCTATTCAGCTTCAAAAGACAGAGCCTCCAGCATCTTATTATTATAGTAATCTGATTCTTTAGAATTCAGAGAACTCACCTCATTAGTGCTCCCTGCTCTATCTGGCCCTGTGGGAAAATACCCTTGCCTCTTTCTATGGGTATGGTCCACTGTATCCCATCATGACTTTAACATTTTTTAAGTATTGTCCTTTTAAAGTACGCAAACAAATTCCCTTGGTACATCAAATTCAAATACAGTAATGCATTACAGGACAAATTAAAGGAACATTTCAGCCAGTTTGCTTGTACGCACACACACAATTTTTACAGTTGCCAATTTTTAATATATTTGTTTTTGAAAAAGATAAAAGGCATTCTATATTGTTCTTGCCTTTTGTCACTTAGTAAGACAACAGATATCCTTCCATATCAGTCCAAGTATTGATTCCTTGAGCTGCTTAATATTCCTTAGCACATACTCCCTACTGCTGATGAATATCTAAGTTGCTTCCAGCTGTTTTCACTGCTGTAAATAAATTGTGCTGCAGGAAATGTCCTTCAACAATCAGGAAAACATTTCTACAGTTTAACTACCTGGAAATGAAATTTCAAGATGAAAGGGTATATCCCATCTCAATTCTGACACTGGCAAAAAGGCCACACCCTGGCAACGACACACTCATTCTTCCATATTTGCTGATCCTCCCGGTCAGTCTCAACATTTCAGCCTCAACTACCCAGTCACATTAGGACCTACCTTGGCGTTTTCCTCATAGTTACGGAGTTCCAGCAACAGATTCTGCTTCTTCTGACTCAGCTCTCGGAACAGGTCCTGCTCTACGCTGGTGTCCATGAGGTTCCCCCTCATCTCAGTCATGCCAGGCAGGTAGCCCCGGACTGAACAGAAGGAAAAAACCCCAAGTATAACCAGGTATATTTTTAGGTCATCAATTACCTGCTCTTAAAAACAAAAACCTAAGTTCTCCCCAACTTTGGTGAATTTGTTAGAACTACAGGATCTCAGTACAAATACTTCTGGTGAAATTTCCTGATATTTTGACCTCATCAAATGGAAAATGTGACTTAAGGATTTTTCTCATTCCAATTTACTTTCCCCATCCACTGAGCAGCAGATTAACTGTATGTGGCCATCCATCCGGTAATCTCCCTCTACCACAGCGGCAATTGCAGAAGAAAAATTGTCCTTAAAGATGACCTCCCCAGTTCGGTCACTTCGAGCATCAACCTACAAATAAAACACAAATTTAAAAGTTGCTTATGCTACATGTTTAAAAACCACAAAATTTAAAAATAAAAATCAGCTTTAAAGGTCATTTAGTCTAACAGTTTTCAAGAGTATTCTATGAAGCCCTATGACCTCTCAGGAGATACCTATGACTGCTGGGGCCAAGAGGGACCCTAAAGAGCCTCAACGAGCTGTGCTTTCTTCTTTTTAAATAAAAGCTGTTTTTCATATTGGCCTTCACACAATGCTTCATTTGAAGAAATGGGTCTGCTAAGAGCCAGTACATATAGTACACACAGCACAGTGCAAAAGGGCATGGGCTTAATGGCCAAACCGCTCAGGTTCAGAATCTAGCTCTGCCACATACTATCCACGGCATCTTGCAAGTTTCTTAACCATTCTGTGCTTGGTCTTTTCATCTGGGGATCAATAACCAGAACATGGAGAAATTAACAGTACTATACCTCATTGGGTATAATTGAAGCCTAATCAAGTTAACATATATCAACAGGGCCTGACACACAGAAGTATGTAATAAATGTTAGCTCTATATAAAAATTGTATCTTTATTATATATAAATGTGTAAAGTATGTTGAATCTGAAGTTCAAAAACTACAGAGTTAGCCCAATCTTCCACCATGCAACCTTTTACAACTACCCTGTTAAGAGTCCCTCTTCCACATAAAAACTATTCAGATACTTTAGAGAGCTCTCCTATCCTCTAAGTCTCCCATTTCCAAGAGAGAGAACAAATAAATAAATGACTGATCGGAAACAAATGCATCTCAAAAGTGATAATAAATGACCATCACTTAAAATGAAGATTATGAGGCCGGGCACAGTGGCTCACACCTGTAATCCCAGCACTTTGCGAGGCCGAGGCAGGCAGATCACGAGGTCAGGAGATCGAGACCATTCTGGCTAACATGGTGAAACCCTGTCTGTACTAAAAATACAAAAAATTAGCTGGGTGTGGTGGTACGCACCTGTAGTCCTAGCTACTAGGGAGGCTGAGGCAGGAGAACCGCTTGAACCCGGGAGGTGGAGGTTGCAGTGAGCCGAGATCACGCCACTGCACTCCAGCCTGGGTGACAGAGCGAGACTCCGTCTCAAAAAAAAAATGATTATGTTCCAGGCAAGGACACAGGTATTATCAACAAAAGGCTAGCTACAGAAAATCTAGCAGAGCACTCATTTCGATGACCAATGCTACTCACTATTTTTGTCTTTTCATAAACAATCTTCTGGGAAAAACTTTGCAACCAAAACATAAAGTAATTTAGGTTACAGCCTACCCCTTGTCTACAGTACATCACTGTCAAGTATTCATGCTATTAATAACATCATGGAAGCCTGAAAATTATGAATGCTAAAGCCTGTGAAAGAACGAATGACCTGTATTTTTAACAAAGCACATTAACGTAGCCCTCTAACTCAGACTGACCTGAACTTGCTTCTTTCTAGTTAAAGCCTAGCTACCTAATGGCTTCTACCACGGCATTTCCACAATATTTAGTAAATAAGAAGGCTCATTTGCTAACTAAGAAGCAGGACTATAAATTAATATTTCTGTGGGTATTCTGATCTTTTGCTTAATCCAACTGGGAGGTTTTACCCTGAAAGGAAAGGATAGCCCTCCAACTCATCAAATGACATACAAAAGACAAAGTTAATTGTCTAGCAGCATTTATTTAGTATTTCCACACCTGTATTCACAAGTTGGATCTGTATATTTCCTTTTTGTATATTTCTGTTAAATGTAGATAATCGGTTTTTCCACTTATATAATTTTCTTATCTTTTTCATGCTCAGGAACAGATTACATAATAGAAATTCCTTAAAATTTCAAAAGCATTTAACTATAAAAACATCTAGGTCAAGAATTATATTTCAAGGTAACCTGACAAGTTTTCAAGTCTAGTAGTTTTCTAATTCTTAAGTCAGTCATAATAATTTATATTCCCTCAAAATATGATCCACTGCTATGATCTGAATGTTTGTGCCTCCACAAATTCCTATGTTGAATGCTATTAGCCAAGGTAATGAATGGTATTGGCAAGTAGAGCCTGTGAGAGGTGATTAGGTCATAAGGGCAGAGCCCCCATGAACAGGATTAGTGCCCTATAAAAGAAGGCCCAGAGAGATCCCTTGCCCCTTCCACCCTGTAAGGCTCCTATGAGGAAGGGGTCCCTCACCAGACACTGAATCTGCCAACACCTTGATAGGGGGCTTCCCAGCCTCCAGAACTATAAGAAATAAATTTCTGTTGTTTATAAGCCACCCACCCTACGGTATTTTGTTATAGCAGCCCAAACCAACTAAGACATCCATTTCACAGATTTTCATATTTCTTAATAAGCAACAATACAGTCTTATAATTTTTAGTACCCATACTAATGACAAAACTAAGTGGAGAAGCAGAAACCAACATAACAGCTTTTTAGAATCTGTTCTTCACATAACACCAAAGGAATGCCTACAAGGTGCTACAGAAAAGTAAAGATAAATCAAAGAAGAAAAGATAAGAATTTGCTGATCCCCTTCAGGCAATCCAACACTGACAGACAAGAAAGCGAGGGCAAATGGTATCCATGGAGATCTGGCAGCTACCTAGGCAGCTTCTAAGAAGACAATCCTGACTTGCCAAAAGACTGTAAAAAATTCTGATTTGAAGTTAAAAGAGGAAAGCAAGCAAAAGGATTTTATTTTAAAGTTACAGCTCAGAAAACAATATGCTAACATGATTCTTCCCATTAGTGCTAAGTTTTCAGGCAGTTTTGAAGATTTATTAGAAAAGAGCTATTCAAACAATTCCTTAAAACTCCTTTTTTACTGTTCTACTACCTAGAATAAATCTGGCTGATGGATCCTCAGCACTTCAAATAAGAGATTTAGAAAGAATCTCCCCGAAGATTTCCCCCAAACACCACTTATAAGACTTACACTCTCTCACTGCGCAGCTCTTGACAATGATAGCAGGAATAATGTGTCAAGATTATTAGGTTAAATGTCAAAACACTGCCAAGGAACGAACTGAAGTTTACATCCCAATGTTACTGTTCTAAGTCCTACAGCCAATACACCTTGGACAATTACTACTCTGAATTATACCTGAACTTTGCTATTCAAACTTACCTTCCCATTGGACCAACCAGTTATCAGTTCATTCACTCCATCAGAATTAAGGTCAAAAGCATGAATGCTCATGGCATGATTTTTCGACTGAAAAAGAATTTTAATAATTAGCACAGAAGTCTCCCAATAAGTATCAAGTACCTGAATATCAAAGGCTAAATTATACTAACTTTAATTCTCCAGTATCGGGCTGTTTTGTCATAAACTCCAACTGTGCCATTAGAAAGGGCATAACCAAATCGACTGCCATACATGGGACAAAGTGAGGTGACTGTCTGCAAAACAATCCACAAAAACACAGTATCTTTTCATTAAGGCTCGGTTTACTGTCAAGTACGGCTTTATAAGACTTCACACTCCTTGTTACAACTACGTTAAAATTAGATTTAAAAGCGCTTCCAATCCATTAGTGGGGAATGTATTCCTCTTCTCTACGATACATGTCATCTACTTCAGAGTTGTATAATCAGATTTAAATAAACTCACAGAGTTTGGTGTTTTAGAGCAACCTTATGTGGCAAGTTTCAGAAAATTATTTTTAAAAAACACATGAAAACTGAAGGACTAAGGAAGAAATAGCTACACAAGATCGAGAATATGCATATACAATAGATATTATATATGTTCACCCAAGAGGCTTTAATGATTATTACTTAACTTATAACATCCTACAGTCTCAATTTTTAAAAGACTTATAACAATCCACAATTGAATATCTTACTTCATGTATACACTTTTCTTTCTATGACATAATTTGTTTGCTAGAGGTAAAAGAAAGAACACATAATCCTTTGAAAAGTAAAAACCCAGGCACATGGATTTGTGTAGTATATAACAATATACAGAATGCATATACGATACAGAAATATTTATAGGACTGTTCAAGGATTTGACATCCTTAAAAGGATGAAATTTTAGGTACTGAACAAAACTTTCCTTTAAAGTTAAAACCAAAGCTTAATGATATCCATGATCCTGCAGATCTACTTTCTAATTCTGCTCCTAATACAAGAGATATTAAGAAATAAATTGTATAAAGCAGAGAATAGTTATATAATTTCCTTTACACCTACAGCTTTTCTACAAAACCACCCACTTCACTTAACTATGAATACAAAGTGCTATGTAGGATTCCAGAATTATTTAGCTCAAGGCATTCTTCTGACAATACTTCACACTGTTCAACTGCCAAATGAATCATGATTTTGCTGATCTGGGAAAAGATATTTGAACTAGGAGCAAAACCCAACAAAGAGAACAGGAAAATGGCCCTGCAAATGAACAATGTTATGAAGTCTATATTTTCATAAATTCAGCCCCAGATTCCCGAGCTCCTTTACTGCTTCCTTAGTTCACCAGTTTCTTCCTTTTGTGGACTAGAAGATCAAGAAGTCACCTCAAATCCCTAACTCTATTCCAGGTTCTTGTCCTCTTTTCTAGGATTTAGGAAAGAGATGTTTCAAAGAATTCAGTCTCCTCAAATCTAATATTAACAAGCAATAAAAATCCAACAAAATCTGAATGATTCCCACCAAAGGAGAAAAGATTTACCACAAATTAGAATGAAAGGGATATGAGAATGCGGGACACAGCATCTATCAGCCAGGGATTTTCAAGTTGTTTTTTTTAGTGGTGGGGGAGGTTGCAAACCCCTTTAAGAATGTAATGAAGACTCCGGGCCCTCTCTTCAGAAAGCACACAAAACAGACTCCCGGGCCGGGCATGGTGGCTCATGCCTGTAATCCCAACACTTTGGGAGGCTGAGGCGGGTGGATCACCTGAGGTCAGGAGTTCAAGACCAGTCTGGCCAACATGATGAAACCCCATCTCTACTAAAAATACAAAAATTAGCTGGGCGTGGTGGCAGGTGCCTGTAATCCCAGCTACTCGGGAGGCTGAGGCAGGAGAATCACTTGAACCTGGGAGGCAGAGGTTGCAGTGAGCCAAGAGCATGCCACTGCACTCCAGCCTGGGCGACAAGAGCGAAACTCCATCTCAAAAAAAATAAAATAAAAAACAGACTCCCTGTAGAGACACACATCCTCAGACTGCTCCTTTTGGCACCCATTTATCCTCTTCATTTCTTCTCTGTCCACAACTATCATCTTACATCATGATAACTGTGAATATATAAAAAGTACAGTAGGGCTAAGTAAAAACTGATGACTCTTGCTATAGGATACATTAGTTAAAATCATTGATAACACTGTACATCAATGTGTAGGTTTTGCTTTTCGTCTCCTTTTATAGTCAGGGGAAAAGAAGTCTGACCTTCTTAGACAGCTTTTACGAGTGACATGAAGCAAGTAATTTAAAGACAAGAGGCCAAGGTCAGTATTGAGACTATTGCCCTCGAGCTTTTCTGATACAGACTCCTAAATACCACATAACTAAATTTTGCAGAATCCCACCATTCTGATCTCTAAGACTCTCTTTTACTGGTTTCTTTCTGTCCATTTACAACGTTCACAAGCTATTGCTCCTTTATCCTCTTCTTATTCCTTAATTAAGAATATCTTATTTTTTTCTGTTTGAGTCTTGCCCAATCCTAGAAAACTAGCAGCAAATAAATATTCTAAGAATGTCAAAACCATAAAGGATACAGGTAATCTTTAGATACTACTTTTTACTTTATTTTTGTCTTTATTTTCCTAACTCTTAACACTGTTACTTTGTTAAAATTTTATTTTTGAGACAGAGTCTTGTTCTGTTGCCCTGGGTGGAATGCAGTGGCGTGATCATAGCTCACTGTAGCCTCAAGCTCCTGGGCTCAAGGGATCCTCCTGCTTCAGTCTCCCAAGCAGCTGGGACTACAGACGTGTGCCATCACCTTCTGGCTAATTTTTTATATTTTTTGTAGAGATGGAGTCTTGTTATGTTGCCCAGGTGGGTCTCAAACTCCTGGTCTCAACTGATCCTCCCACCTTGGCCTCCCAAAGCACTGGGATTACAGGCATCAGCCACGGCACCAGGCCTAAACATCACTTTTTAAAAATAAAGTTTAAACTCTTTAGGAAATATCTCAGGTTCAGTTACATGAGTGATTCTAATCACAAGTTCTATAATTTTTAAGTTTACCTACAGAAATGTGCCAAAGAAGTACTGAATTTGCAGGAAGAAAAAAATATAAACATCTCATTTATGCACTTCAGCCCTACTGAATACACATGATGAGGAGGAAGAGAAATAAAGGTTCAAATGCTGACCATGCCACTTCATAGCCAAGACTATGTACAAGTAACTTAACAAAAAATACAGGCGCGGTGGGTCACCCCTGTAATCCCAGCACTTTGGGAGGCCAAGGTGGGCAGATCACTTGAGGTCAGGAGTTCAACACCAGCCTGGCCAACATGGTGAAACCCCATCTCTACTAAAAATACAAAAATTAGCCAGGCGTGGTGGTGCATGCCTGTAGTCCCAGCTACTCAGGAGGCTGAGGCATGAGAATCACTTGAACCTGGGAGGTGGAGCTTGCAGTAAGCTGAGATCGCACCACTGCACTCCAGCCTGGGCAATGGAGTAAAACTCTGCCTCAAAACAAACAAACAAACAAACAAAAAACCAGAACACCATTTTCCTCATCTATGGAAATAATAATAATTTATCTTCCTATTAGGGTTGTTGTAAGGATTCAATATGTTACTTCATATAAAGTACTTAGAGCACTACCTGGAATACGATAGGTACATAATAAATGATTGCCATTATTATTATTTGCATGTATTAACTCATTAAAAGAAATGCCTTTATGTATTCAACTATACTCAATAATTTTTCTCTATTTAATCAGTCTTTTCAAAATATATCTTAATTAGGATTTTTATTGCTTTTCTTTCCATAACATACAGCTCTGTCTGACCCCCCCACCGCCCCCAGTTTTTATCCTAAAACCACCTGGGTTGGGAGATGTCCCAGCACTCTCACTTGATGTTTCATCTGACAGTGCTGATCTATCTTGCTCAAGGTTACCATAGTTCGAGGTGGAGCTTCTTACCTCTGTTTCTGTCATTTCTGCCACAATCTCATCTTCCTTAAAAACTCGGATATCAAAATCTTCAGATCCAACAAGAAGCTGAAGGGGAAATATCATACATGTTTAGGTGAGTAAGTGAAAACAACAAAATTTCTGTAAACAAAACAAAAAATTGCACAATACTTTGCATGCTGCTTCTGCCACCCAAGACTGACAACCTCCTAATCGTCTGATGCTCAGAAATGCTCCCTCTAATGGGAGGATCAGCAGACTCAATCAATGAAGAAACAGGGGCTACTGCAGCTTTTCATCCTGCCTTGGGAGCTGCACATCTTGCCAGAATATGTTATTTCCTGGAGTACCTGAAAAGGCTCCCTGGATCAGCAACTTTCTCTGCCTACAGATGGAAGCCCTGTTCAAACACCAGAGTCCAGTGTACATGGACAAGAGAGAGGCAAGTCGGTGCCCAACATAGCACTTCACACCTACTGACTGCTCAAGAAGCTAATTTCTAGGGTAACCATAAGAATAATTTCAAAGGCTAAAAGCCAATCTCTAAAACATTTAGATTCCTCAAAACAGTTGGCCAAAATTGAAAACTACATACTAATATGGTTTCAAAGCATCAGGAGCAATTCATAAGACCGTGAATATGACTGAAATCCCAACTCTTCTATCCTCTCTGCCCTCTCCTGTGTCTCTGAAACACCATGGCTTTGATCTTTGTATTTATTACACAAGCACAGTGATTTATTGTTCAAAAGAGAAGAGAAAGAAGAATGAGGCCAATTGGCTGATCATTTAGGCAACAGAGCACCAAAATCAGCCAGGAGAAGCATACACTTCTCTCAACACTAATGTCACTGTCATGGCAAAATTTATTTGGCTGAACACACAAGAGAGGTATCTCCTCCCCAACATACCTCTTTCTTTCCATCACCATCAAAGTCACACAAGGCCAAGGAATTAACATTGTCTCCAGTAACCTGAAAATAAAACCCCAAACCATTAGCATGCCATCGTTTCTCCATTTACTCCAAATATATTGGCTACATGAAGGAGAGGACTACACAAAACATGAATGAATGCTATTCAAATTATTCATATCCTTTTTTAATGCACAGAATTATAAATATTATTACTCAGTAGAGTTGGTGGTTAAAAAAGAAGAACATTAAAAGTAAAAATGCTTAAGGATACCAAAAAGAATGTTTTCTTCTTCATACCGTCCAAAAGAGATCACTTCCTTCATGATTGAAACCTTGCAGAGCACAATTGCCACCAATAATCGCAAGAGGGGAAGAAATGTCTCCCAATGTCCCCAGCACAATTGCATTTGCCCCATCTGCTACCTAAGAAAAGTAAAAGGACACATTATCTTAGACACAATAATCTGCAGGCACACTGAAGGTAAGTTATATCCATATTTTTATTTGGACACCCAAATTCCTCTGTCATCATTTGTGAGAAGCCAGATGGTCTCCTGAGAAGGCAGCCAGGGCTGTCCACTGAGACCTAACCCTGTGGCTTCTGCAAGGATGAGCACAGATACAGGGTAAATCAGAGCCTTGGCTTTCACACTAAGCCACTACAAAACGCTGCTACAATACTCTGGGAGCTCTCTGGGACCACAAGTTCCAGAGGGCAAATTCTCCAGAGAATCAAGACTTATGCCTTTAAGCACCCAAACTTTGTAATTTATTTTAACCATTTTGGATGGAAATCTTTATAATACTTGTAATCTACTTATTTACTAATTTTTAACTTTACTATTCTTTGTACTAAAAAGTACTAAAAAGTACAAAGAATAAAAAAAAACCCATGGTCCCACCATCTAAAATAAATATCTTAGACTTCTTGAATAAATTATATAAGTTAATTTATTTTTGAAAGACTCAAGGACATCTTTGTAAACACTGTTTATGGTACAGGAAAACAATCGTTATTTATATAATCTTTAAGTGGGAAAACTATAAAGATTGGCTATATAGGAAAGAAAAGATTTCAAAAGAAATTAAAACTGTTAAATGGCCAAAGAAATAATAAAGTTAAAAGGTAAACAATGAAGTGGGGAAAAAACCCTTGCAATATATAAGACAAAAAGTTAATTTAAGAAAAAGGTTAATAAAAGGCAAATAAATACAAAATGGTAAACACCCCAACCAAAAAAATAAACAAAAAGGACATGAGAGATGAAATACACTTAACAAACATGAAAAATGTTCTTTCTCACAATATATCATTTTTCAGTTTTTGGATTAGCAATCAAAAAGAACAATAATATCCACTACTAGTTAGGGTGTAATGAAACAAGCACGATTATTATTGAGGGGGGTGTGGAAAATGGTAGTCTTTTTAGGGAGCAATTTACCAATGCCTATCGAAAATCTCATTTTTAAAAAAGTCTTTCACTAGGCAATCGTAAAGCTGAGTCCTTGTAATGTTAATTTATGTGTCAACTTGGCTAGGCCGTGGTACTCAGATATTTGGTCAAACATTATTCTAGAGCTGTCAGGGTATTTTTCAGACGACATTAACATTTAAATCAGTAGATTTTGAGTAAAGCAGATTATTATCCATAATGTGGGTGGACCTCACACATTATTTGGCCCACACATTAACTAGGCCACATTTTGAGTAAATTGAGTAGATTTTGAGTAAAACAGATTATTATCCATCATGTGGGTGGGCCTCACACATTAATTGGCCCACGCACATATGGATAATAATCTACTTTACTATTAAGTCCTTCAATACTTTCTATTAAGTACTTTCTATCAAGTATTGAAAGACTTAATAGAAAAAAGACTGACCTCCCCCAAGGAAGAAGGGATTCTACCAGCAGACAGCCTTTGTACTTGAGCTTCAACATCAATTCTCTCCTAGATCTCCAGCCTGCCGGCCCACCATGCAGATTTTTGACTTGCCAGGCTCCACAACTGCATAAGCCAATTCCTGAAAATAAATATTTCCCCCTCTAATATGTACATATCCTATTGGTTCTGTTTCTCTGGAAAACCCTGACTAATACAGTCCTAAACTCAATTTCACTTCTGAACAAGAACAATGTGATCCTGAAATAGGCAAAGGGCAGAAAAAGTCCTAACCACTAAAGAAAAAAATGTGATCAGCTGGACTTCACAAAAATGCAAAACTTTTGCTCATCAAAAGACACATGCCTAGTGGAACAAGCCACAGGCTGGGAGAAAATATTTATTATTTATAAATCTGACAAAGAGTTTGTATCCAGTATATCCAAGAAATGTCTACAAATCAATAATAAAGAGACAAACTACCAATAAAAAATAGGCAAAAGACTTAAGACACTTCACGGAAGACACATAAATGGACAATAAGCACAAGAAAAGGTGCTCTGCATCAGTGATTATCAGGGAAATGCAAAATGAAACCACAGTAAGATATCACTTCACACCTTCCAAAACGGCTAAAATTAAAGACTGGCAACAACAAATTTTGACAAAGGATGTGGAGCAACTGGAACTGTCCTACACTGCAGGCAGGAGTGTAAAGTGATACAACCACTTTGCAAAAACAGTTTGGCAGTGTCATAAAGTTCTTATAAACCATACAGCCCAGCAGTTCCACTCTTGGGTATTTACCCAAGATAAATTAAAACATATATCCACAAAAAGTCTTATAAAAAAAGTCTTATTAAAAACAAAAGTCTTATACGAAAATGGTTGTTAAAAACTGAAACAATCCAAATGTCCATCCACTTGTCTATCACCGAGAGAGTGGATAAACAAACCATAGTATATTCACACAATGGAATATACTATTTTTTACTTAGCAACAACAATAAAAGACTACTTTTATATGCAACAACATGGATAATTCTTGCAAGCATTATGTTAAGTGAAAGAAGCCAGACACTAAAGAATACATTCTGTATAATTCCATTTGTATGGAGTTCAACAACAGGAAAAGCTAATCTAAGCTGACAGAAGTCAGAACAGTGATTGTCTATGGGAGATAGAAATTGACTGGAATGGGGTACAACAATATTTTCTGAGGTGATGAAAATGTTCTCTATTTTTATTGGGGTATTGGTTATAGGGATCCAAACTCATTGAACTGTACACATAAGGTCTGTGCATTTTCATGTATGTACATTTTACCTCAACAAAAAATAGACAAAGAAGAAAACCAGCCAAATGCTGTGGCTCACATCTATAATTATAACACTTTGGGAAGCTGAGGCAGGAAGACTGCTTTAGCCCAGGAGTTTGAGACCAGCCTGGCCAACAGAGTGAGACCCCATCTCTCTTAAAAAATAAACAATTAGCTGGGCGTGGTAGTACACACCTGTAGTCCCAGCTACTCAGAAGGCTGAGGTAGGAGAATTGCTTGAGCCCATGAGGTCAAGGCTGCAGTAAGCCATGATCATGCCACTGCACTCCAGCCTGGGTGACAGAGCAAGACTCTGTCTCAGAAAACAAAAACAAAAAGAAAGAAAACCATCTGCATTTTCAGGAACTTATCCTCAGGAAATAATCAGGTAAGTAGTCAAAGGGATACAGTTATTACACTATGAACTGTAATAGAGAAACAATGGAAATAACATAAATGTTGAACAACATGGAATGGTTAAACAAATTATATTAACACAATGAAATACTATAAAACCAGTAAGAATGACATAACGGGTATGTAGTAACTTCATATAAAGACGTTCACAACATACTATTGAATGAAAGAGCCACACATAATAGCCAGGGAGTGGAATGTCCATTAACTGATAAATGGATAAATAAAATGTGGTATATACATACAATGGAATATTATTCAGCCATAAAAATGAATTACTGACACATGCTACAACATGGATCAACCTTGAAAATATTATGCTAAGAAAAAGAAGGCAGTCACAAATGATTACATATGATTTCATTATTTATGAAATGTCTAGAATATGCAAACTTCTAGAGACAGAAAGCAGATAACTGGTTGCCTAAGGTTAGGAGGTTAAAGAAAAATAGGGAATGATACTAATGGGTATGGGTTTTTTTTGGGGGTAATAAAAATGTTGAAAATTGATGATGGTGATGGTTGTACAGCTCTCTGGATACACTAAAAACCACTGAATTGTATACTTTAAGTAGGTTAGTAGTACATGTAAATCATACCTTAATAAAGCTGTTATAGGGTAAAAACAAGTAAAAGGCTACATGTATATATGATCCCATTTTACTACAAAATGTATTCATATATGCTTGGTAAAAAATCTGGATTCAAAAATTCAACAGTTAAGTGTTCTTTCTAGATGAAAAAATAGGTGTAATTTCTTTCACTTTTTACTTCCTTATCTTTTCTGTAATAAATATGAATTGCTTGGGTATTAAAGTTGCAGCAGCCTGTAGGTGGCAGGCTACAGTAAGGGCTTCTACAAACTATTGCACTAAACTTGAATGCAAGTCCACCAGGAGACCTGTCTACTGGCTTCCCAGCTCTTGGCTGAATTCTCAACAGGAGATCTTGACAGATGGTAGTATCACAGATATACCTCATAGAGATAAGCTCGAGTGTCACCAAGTGATTAGCAACCATAACCAAATAAATAAGTTCCGAGCACATAAAGCAGATGTTAACAGCAAAATCTCCATGTTGTTTACCTATAACAGTCATACAATAAACAGACCAAAATAAATGATCTGATCTCTTCTAAGCATAAAAAATGGACATTAATGAGTAATGACAATTTTATGGTTATAAAGGTTATACTTGCCTCTCTGTAGAACAAATCCGAATTATTGTAGACATCATAAGCCAAAAGATTAGTCTGTGTCCCCACTAAAAGGGCATCATAGCCAAGCTCAGGGTTCAGAACGCCTGCAGTCAGGCAGCTCACTGCCTGGTTAATGTTGAGAAGAGAAACATCAGATTCCAGGGGGCTCTGGAAGACCCTGGATGCACTGACATGCTGGTTCCGTGTATGAGGATTATGAATAAAAACCTGAAACAAAAATAACTAATTACATTCCCTTAAAACATAAAAAATTAGTATCATACATTTTTTAAAAAAAGAACCAGGTTATTAACACATCAACATTAACAAGAAGTCACTTTAATCTCCTATGAAACTTAAAACACTCGTACATAGTTCAATGCATGGACAACTTTCAGTCATTATGAAATCATGGAAATCCAGTGGTTCTTAGCCTTGTAAGGAACAAGGTAATGAACAAGATATAGTCACTGCTTACAAGGCCAGCTTACATGCTACCCACCAGCAGGATGTCATAGCACTCTTAGAAGCTAGCCTTTTCCTGATCAATCTAGAATAAGCTGCTACCACCTTCAATGTGATTGCCACACACCAAAAAGATCATGGAAAACAGAATAAACACTTCCTTTAAGGAAAACAGAATAAACACTTCCTTTATTATCTTTCATCCGAGCACCTAATGAATTCACTTCCTAGACCTTAAAATGGTCTGCTAGTTAGTAAACCTCTTTCACAAACTTAAACAGTCATGCAAATCAAGTATCTTGAAGGCTTTCACAGTTTATACCAGTGACATAGAACTAAGTAATTAGCCCAAAGATAATAAATTCAACAGTTTCAACTATCATAAATATAATCTGAGTGTCTGCATAAATTATTCAACTTTCCTAGACTTCACCTGTAAAAAGGAGGTTTGGACTATAAAATGCATTCTTAAGAGGGGTGAGATCACTCCCAGGACAGGCAAATGGGTTTGCGATGGGGAATCGTGTAGCCCTTCGCAGGACCACAGTACAAAAAGAGATATAAAGTATATCTGAGGTATCAGAATTTCACTGGGGAAATTTTCATGGTCTAAAAAAGTTCCAAGGTGGGCAATATGACAAAAAAGGTTGGGGGGGGATGAAAAACACTGGACTAGGGATCCCTCTAGCCCCTTCTGGTTCTAAAATTTGTAAAATTTACATGAGTATTTCATCTCTTTCACATAAATCCAAACAGAATTAATTTTAAATTAATACCTACCCAAGGCAGCCTATTCAACAAAAAATAATTTTCAAAAGAATTGACTAAAAACATAGAAAATATGTGCAGCCACTGAACACTGCCTTCAGGTTCCGTTTGTGTAACACTTTATAACATGCTTTGGTCAATGTTAACTGCATTTGAACCTGACACCAACCCTTGATTTCCATATGAGGTCGGAAGAGTTAAGGCCCTTTGCCAAGGTCTTGAGACTGGTGACAGGGCTAAGACAAGAGCCTGGTGTGCTCCAGACCCTGCGCTCCGGCCACCACCACATCACACTTCCTTTTATAACAGTTCTGAACAAACCAATTCTTACAGAGTTTTCCAGAAATCTAATATGCTGAGAAAGAACAGGAGGGGAAATAGCTTACGGGCTCCATATTCATTCTTACTGGAATGGAAAGAGTTTGCAATTTTTATCAAGAGCAACAAGGGTCTCAGGAGTCAGACTTTCCCCCAGTTCCCTTCTGCTGTTCTCTGCACTCAGAGAGTCCATAGGGAGACAAGTCTGTCTCTTCAGGCAAGGAAAGAAAGCTGATCTCAGTCACATGACAAAAAGACCACTCCCAGGGCTTTCAAAGGACTTGCTGAAGTTCACACGTTTGTTCCAGCTGAGGAGGTGCTGCAAACAATATAAATTCAACTGACCCCTAAGCATTACCATGAGAGAAAAAATGTCCCCAGAGGAAAACTCTAATATTCACCCTGCAAGAGATTCCTTTTATTTATTTATATGTTTTTTGAGACGGAGTCTCGCTCTACTGCCCAGGCTGGAGTACAGTGGTGCAATCTCAGCTCACTGCAACCTCTGCCTCCTGGGTCCCAGTGATTCTCCTGCCTCTGCCTCCTGAGTAGCTGGGATTACAGGGGTGCTCCACTACGCCCAGCTAATTTTTGTATTTTTAGTAGACAGGGTTTCAGTCGGCCAGGTTGGTGTCGAACTCCTGACCTCAGTTGACCTGCCCATCTCGGCCTCCCAAAGTACCGGGATTGCAGATGTTGAGCCACCATGCCCGGCCAGAGATTCCTTTTAAAAAAATATCCTTGCTAAGGCCCAGAGTCAGCTCCATGTTCACAACAGGGTCCCAGCTGTAAGGATAAAGTCCTGTTTCTAGAGATGCAGGCTTTAACCCTAGCAGGAATGTTTTAATTGCTTTTAAGAGAATATATTCATGGCATTACTTGAGTCATAAAATACTACTAATTCTTTTTAAGGTCTCAAGGTAAAAGATCAGGTCAGAACTTTTTAGATTTGTTTACAGAGCTGAACACAAAGTATCCATCCAATTACACAGGACAAGGGATCTCCTTTATTTATTATTATTATTATTATTATTATTATTAGGCCATTTTCGACAACAGCCCTACAATCAAGCGTTCCTGCCTTCCACTCCAGGTCACACTCTATCTAAGGGCTGCCCTAGGGACCTCTGCCCAATCTCCCTGCTTCTACTCCGACACCTACCTCCCTACATCCCGTCACAGAACATCTGTTCTCCACATACCAGCCAGTTAGCCTTTATCTAGAACATAAAGCAAATTCCAACACCCACTTTATCAAAATCCTCAGGGACTTCCTAACTTACTCAGTATAAAAACCAAGGTCTTTGCCATGGCCTACAGGTTCCTATATGATCTGGCCTTATGTCTACCTCATGACCACCCTCATTGCCTTCCAGCCCCAGCGGCTTCCTTGTGCTCCTGAAACACACCATGCATATCTCCAGCTCAAGACCCTTGCACCTGCAGATCCCTCTGCCTGCAAGGTGCTTATCCCACAAATCTGCAGAGCTTGTTTCCTCAGTTCCTTCAAACCTCTTATCAAATGTTATTAGAGGCCATCTGACCACCTGTCTAAAACAGCAAGCTCCCATCATACTGAATCCCTTATTCTTTTTCTCCTATGAAAACACTTGCATATTCGGTTAACTGCCTGGTTCCCCCTCTCAAATGTAAGGTCCAAGGGGGCAAAAACTGTCACATTTTCCAATGCACCTGCAGAGCTAAGAAGACTGCCCAGTACATAGTAAGCCTTCAAATTAGGGGCTGAGTTAATACCAATGGGATATTTTCAGCCCATTTATATATCTGCTATGCACCTACAACACAACCAACATGAAGTTCTTTTTGGCATTTGTCAGTGGTTTTTTTTTTGTTTTTTTTGTTTGTTTGTTTTTTTGTTTTTTTTTTGAGACCAAGTATCACTCTGTCGCCCAGGCTGGACTGCAATGGCACGATCTCGACTCCCTGCAACCTCCACCTCCTAGGTTCAAGTGATTCTCCTGCCTCAACCTCCCGAATAGCTGGAATTATAGGCGCCCACCACACCTGGCTAATTTTTGTATTTTTAGTAGAGACAGGGTTTCACCATGCTGGCCAGGTTTGTCTCGAACTCCTGACCTCAAGTGATCTGCCTGCCTCAGCCTCTAAAGTGCTGGGATTACAGGCATGAGTCGCTGCACCCAGCCTGTCAGTGACTTCTAACTGTAACAATAACTAACATCATGATGTGCCAGACCCAGTATTAATAGCTTAACTGTTATACTACTTAATGAAAATGAAGCCTTATTTTTTACTTCCGTATCCCAAGGCATATAACATACAATATACATGGAAGTGTCCTAAAAACTATAAATTGTTAAATCCTAGCTTATTAAATCCACACTGGATCAGAGAACAAGCACTCTAACCACATTCCACACTTTCTAGTTGAGTGGCTCCAAGCACTGTGTTGAACCTCTCTGAACTGCAATTTCTAGTCAATAAAGTGAGAAACATAAAAAGAAAATAACAGGTAACAATTAGTGACCACTTCCTATATGTCAAGCGCTTTACATGTATTAACTTTTTTAAAGCTCATGACCCCATGTATTGGGTACTATTATTAAGTGCCTTGCCCAAGGTCATGAAATTAGTAGGTACTGGAGCCAAGAAACACCATACCTATGCCATGCTGCTGCCGTTGGCCTTGTAGCAATGATGCTGAGATGACTCATGTAATAAAGTTTTGTGCCTGTTATAAGTTATTAGCGTTGTCACTACCTGCCATGTATTTTGGGCATGCCTCTGTCAAATACACAGGGCTCTGATTTGCCTTGTCTGTTAGCTTCTGGACTATAAGCTTTCTGAAAGTAGGGACTCCTTTTACATCCGAGTCTCCAAAATCTATACAGATGGTGTTCAGAAGAAGTCTGGTGAATGTTAAATGATGTCTCTTTTATCTCTTTGATTCTCACACCTTGCCCAGTAATCGCACATAGAAAACACCTAATACTTAGTGAATAAATTATGGGGAAAGAACTGAAGGTACATAGGCAAGGATCAAAAGTGCAATTTGAATAAGTTAATTTTTGTATTGCATTCTTTTGTCGTTGTTGTTCGGTAAAGGAGCACTGTGAGAGGCTGGGTGCTGTGGCTCACGCCTGTAATCCCAGCACTTTGGGAGGCCGAGGCAGGTAGATCACTTGAGGTCAGGAGTTCGAGACCAGCCTGGCCAATATGGTGAAATCCTGTCTCTACTAAAAATACAAAAATTAGCCGGGCGTGGTGGCGGGCGCCTGTAATCTCAGATACTCGGGAGGCTGAGGCAGGAGAATTGCATGAACCAAGGAGGCGGAGGCTGCAGTGACCCGAGATCGCGCCACTGCACTCCAGCCCGGGCGACAGAGCAAGACTCCATCTCAAAAAAAAAAAAAAAAAAAAAAGCAGTGTGAGAGAGTGGGAGGAATTCCGAGTTCCAAGTGACAAGCCGAGGCCCCTGGCTTGAATCTGGGGTCGGTTATTACCGCTAGCCCGAACCAAACCCCTTCCCGCCGAAGACGTCTCTTTTCTAAGCTCCCTATGTCTAGGGACCCTGACCTCGCCTGACTCTAAGTGCCTGACGACAAGAAAACGTCAACTTCTCAGAAAAACTCCTCTAAGACCCCCACTGTCCTCTGCAGGATAGAGCAACAAGGTGCTCGCCGACCGGTTGCCGGGCAACACGGGCTGGGGGCGGGGTTGGAGAGGAGGCGGGGTCCCAGGGGCGCGGCCGGCGGAGGTCCTGTGGTTCCCTGGGGCCCGGGCTCCCTGCGGGTGGGAGCGGTTACCTTGCCCGCTTGGGTGGCGGCTGCCAGGCACGGGTGAGTCCCGTCGTAGCGCCCTATGGCCACCATTCGGGGGCTGATTTTGTGGCGCAGTTTCAGGGTGAACACAGGCAGCAGCATGATGGCGGCGGCTTAGGGGAGGAGGGCTGGAAGCTCGAGGCCAGCGCAGCGGAGCTGCTCTCACGTGCCCGGGTGAGGAGTGCAGGGACACTACCTACTCGGCCCCAGCCGCCTCAGGCCAGACGCGAAACAGCCCGGTACGAACCCGTCTAGGTACCGCCTGCTCCTCCTGCGGCTGCGCAGACCCGTCCGCTCCTTCTGCGGCTGCGCGGTGGCCCCTCGGCACCTTTTGCGGCTGCGCAGTGGAACCCCTGCTGGGCCGTGGATGCAGTCGATTTCCCACTGCAGTAATTTACCCCTGCGGGTTGAACTCCACTGACGAGCCTACAGGCTCAGCCCAGAGGCTTCCCCTTCTAGCACCACATCCAAGCTGCACCCTGCAAACTTCACACAATGCTACCCCACTCCAGAGGGTCATTAATTCAAGAAATATTTCTTGAGTGTCGGCTCTGTCCCTTGCTTTAGCCGTTGTGTGGAGGAAAACCATACCAATCCTTAGACTCACGTTTGGTCTAGGGCTCCTGGTAAGTCTCCCTATATATTTTTAAGTGCAAACCAGCAAAATTGAAAAGGGACCAACAAAATTTCCTTGAGGGCCTATTGTGTGTCAGACACTGTTCTAGATAATAAATAGTAGTAAACAAAAGACAAACCTCTGCTTTCCTGGAACTGACATACTAGTCAGGGGAGACAAGCACTAAACAAGAAATGCATGTCATTTGGTAGTGAGCACTAGAGAAAATTAAGGGAAGGAAGAGGGGGGAAAGGATTGGAGGGAATGCAGTGTTAAGTGTCAGGCCCCTGAGCCCAAGCCAAGCCATCGCATCCCCTGTGACTTGCAGGTATCCCTCCAGATGGCCTGAAGTAACTGAAGATCCACAAAAGAAGTAAAAATAGCCTTAACTGATGACATTCCACCATTGTGATTTGTTCCTGTCCCACCCTAACTGATCAATGTACTTTGTCATCTCCCCCACCCTTAAGAAGGTACTTTGTAATCTCCCCCACCCTTAAGAAGGTACTTTGTAATCTCCCCCACCCTTAAGAAGGTACTTTGTAATCTCCCCCACCCTTAAGAAGGTTCTTTGTAATTCTCCTTACCCTTGAGAATGTACTTTGAGCGATCCACCCCTGCCCCCAAAACATTGCTCCTAACTCCACCGCCTATCCCAAAACCTATAAGAACTAATGATAATCTACCACCTTTTGCTGACTCTCTTTTCGGACTCAGCCCGCCTGCATCCAGGTGATTAAAAGCTTTATTGCTCACACAAAGCCTGTTTGGTGGTCTCTTTACATGGACGCGCATGAAATTAAGTAGGGTGGTAGGAAAGGGACCTCTCTGAGAAAGTGACATTCAGGCAAGGACTATTAGGAAGTGAGGAAGCCAGCCTCGAGGGAGGGTGTTCCTGCAGAGGAACTCACTCTGCTGCCTTCTGGAAATGGACAATCTGGGGTGGATGATGAGATGAGCAAGGACCACTGGTGGAGATTTGGAGTAGCCAGCAAGGAAGTACAATCAGGAGAGTATAGTGTCCTGGAAGCTCGAAGAGAGGGTGGCCAGAAGGAGGAAAACAACTGGTCAGATGCTGTGGGCAGGTCTTGAAAGATGAGTTCTGGGCCAGGAGCAGTGGTTCACGCCTGTAATCCCAGCACTTTGGGAGGCCGAGGCGAGTGGATCACTTGAGGTCAGGAGTTCGAGACCAGCCTGGCCAACATGGTGCAACCCTGTCTCTACTAAAAATACAAAAAGTTACTGGGTGTGGTGGTGGGCACTTGTAGTCCCAGCTACTCGGGAGGCTGAGGCAGGAGAGTCGCTTGAACCGGGAGGCGGAGATTGCAGTGAGCTGAGATTGTGCCACTGCACTCCAGCCTGGGTGACAGAGCGAGACTCCATCTCAAAGAAAAAAAAGAAAGTTCTGGAATATTCTTGATACTTGCATTTTGTAATTACAGTTATATAAACGAGCATTTTTTTCCAACCCTGTTGGTGTGACTATTTGTAACCTCTTTTGGAGATAATATCAAAATACTAAATAATGTTAAAAGACTAAGTTTGATAATCTTTACTTTTTAAAAATTGATTTTTATTTTATTTTATTTAGAGACGGGGTCTCATGCTGTCACCCAGGCTGGAGTGCAGTGGTGCCATCACAGCTCATTGTAACCTGGAACTCCTGGCCTCAAGTGATCCTCCAGCCTCGGCCTCCCAAAGTGCTAGGATTATAGGTGTAAGCCACTACTCCCAGCATAAATTTAAAGATCCTGATGGAATGTAAGACCTGAGTCAATGGCCCTCCAGGCCCCCTCTGATGTACTATGCTTCTAAGACCCAGCCTCTTTCTACCCTGTCTCCACCCCCACCCTTCTGTCACCTGTCTATACCCCAAGTCCTATAACAGCTCCCTGACCAGCCCTGCCATGGACATTACCCTGGGTCATTGGAACTTACTTTGTTTTGTGATGTCCCTTCTCTTTAGCCCCCAGATTCTGCCTACACAAAGTCATCATCTCACTGAATTCACTCAGCTGTGTTACTGGCTGATCACAGCTTGATCAGCTACCTCTCCCAGGAATAGCTTGAAAGGAATGACTCTAGTAGACATCATTTCAGATCCTTTATTTTTTCCTGAAAAACATTTATTGAGGGTATCCATTTTCTAAACGGTGTTCAAGGACCTAGGGATACAGCAGTGAACAAGAAAGATATAATTCATACACTTACGGAGTTTACATCCTCTAGGGGATAGGAAGCAATAGACACTAAACATGAAACAAGTAAGATCATTTCGTTTGGCGAGAAGGCTGATGTTCTAGGGCTCAAGAAGGTCTCTTAGAGGAAGTAACATTTGAACCAAGAGCTTTGTGACAAGAAAGTGGCAGCCATTCAAAGATGTGAGGTACAGACAGTCTAGACAGAGGGAACAGCAAGGACACAGGACAAGTTTGGACATATTTGAAGACCAGAAAGAAAATAATGTGGCTGGAGCCTAAAGTGTGAGAAGGGACCAGGTCACCTAGTGCTTTTGAGCCACGCCAAGGAGCTTGGGTTTTACTCCAGCAGGCAGACAATGTAAGGCTGGTCTTGGCCTTCATCCACCAGGCCAAGCCTTACTTACTGTATAGACTGCCTTGGTGGCCTCTAACTTTGCGGTTTCTCTTCCTAATAGGACATTACAGTCATCAGCATCAACATCATTAACATTTACTGAGCATTTTTTAGGTGCCATTCTAAGAACTTTATATGCATCATCTCACTTAATCATACAATAATTCTACAATCCTACAATCCTACATAGGATTATTGTATGATTATAATATATAATATATAATAATGTATGATTATAATTGTATAATTATAAAATCCTACAATCCTACGCAGGATTGTAAAATAGGATAACCATACAATAATCCTCCAATCGTAGGATTGGAGGATTATTGTATGGTTATCCCATTTTACACCTGACAAAACTTTACCATTGTTACCTCCTCTATAATTCTTCATTGGCTCCCTATTTTCAATCAAAAAAAGTCCAACCATTTCAGCAGATTACACAAAGATTTCCAAATTCTGACCACTGTTGACCTCAGCAGCCTCATCTTTTGCTTCTTCTTTCTTCAGACTTGATCCTTCTCAGATGCCATGTCTAGCCTCTCTGCTCAAATTGTGCCCTCTGCCCAGAATGTCCTTCCCCTCCCTTCATAACTTCCCCCTATCTTTGAAGACTCAGGTTGGACATCACTACTCCAGCAAATCATGTTTGACAGCCTCCCTCATTGCTATTTCCACCCTTAGGAGGCAACCACACTTCCCCTGTGCTTGCGTCAGATCCTGTATCATAATGAGGGTACTTGAGTTTAGGATATCCCTAGAAAGATAGGGAATCCCCCACCCTCCCTGCCAAGCACTGATCAGGGCAGGGGACTTACAGGCTTTCCTCTGAGGAGAAAGGCCCAGGGCTAACCATCTTCTGCCAAAAGTCCAAGAGTCTTCTCTGCCTCCCATGACTCACCAGGAATCACTGGTTCTTCAGAGGAGACACATGTCACCCTCACTTCAGTGAGAGCTGGGACTCCCAAGGATCTAGGCCTTGAAGGTAGGAAAGGAGTTGAAAGCCAGGGGGCTCTAGGGAGACAGCACTACATAGCGGGTAAGCCCTTGACCCTCAACCACATCAGACCCAGGTTCAGATGCCTCCTCCATCAGCCACTAGCTGAGACTTAGGCCCATTATTTAATCCCAGTTCTCATATTTATTGAGCATCTTCTCTGTGCCAGGCACTTGACACATACTCTTTTTTTTTGAGACAAGGTCTCACTCTGTCACCCAGGCCTGGAGCACAGTGGTGCGATTATAGCTCACTGTAACCTCAAACTCCTGGCTCAAGTGATCCTCCTGCTGCAGCCTCCCAAAGTGCTGCAATTACAGGCATGAGCCACAATGCCCAGCCACATAGTAACTCGTTTAATCACCACCACCCTTGAAGGGAGACACTGTCATCATCCCCGTTTTACTAGAGAGGAAACCAAGTCATGGGAGACTCCATAATGTAGGTCTGAGGTCACACAGCTGATATGTGGCAGAACCAGGATGGCTGACCAGGTGGTCAGGCCGTGGAGCCTGAGCTCCTCACCCCTGCACTCTCCTGCCTCCTGCAGTGAACCTCCCTGAGCACCAGCGTCCTCATCTGGAAAAGAAATATTAGCAGTCCTCACTCTTAAAGCAAAGCCCGGCCTTCAGTAAGGGCTCCCAGAAGTGGTTATTATTATTACCTCTAGGTGAAAGCACTGCCTTTGACTAGTTAGGGTCACTGTTCTAACAAATTTTTTTTTTTTATTTTGCTAGTAGGTAGCATTATTCCCAGTTTCCTTTTGGCCCTGGGATTGGAAAACCAACCTAGTAGCCAAGTTTTAGTGGGACTTGGTCAGGACCAAAATTTAAGATCCTAATTTCCAAGGGTGGGGGAGCCCGATGGGAGGATACCTTAGGCCACACCTGCCACTTGCCACTCCATCTTCTTGTCCTCACATTGAGTTTGCAAAGTACCCCCACTAGAGGGTGTGCAGGTGTGCGAAACAGAGATTCGGGCACCTCAAGACTGGATTAAAGGCCTGGAGGGAGGCAGCATGGAGGGCTCCCCAGCACAGGAGACTCCAGCAGCCTCAGGGCCCACCCTGAGGAGCAGATTTGGGCAGGGAGCCCACCTGGAGAAGGACTTCTGCCTTTTTCTTTATGCACTGTATATGGTTTTTTGTTTGTTTGTTTGTTTGTTTCCTGAGATGGAGTATCACTGTCGCCCAGGCTGGAGTGCCCTGAGATGGAGTATCACTGTCGCCCAGGCTGGAGTGCAGTGCAGTGGCACGATCTTGGCTCACTGCAACCTCCGCCCCCGGGTTCAAGCGATTCTCCTGCCTCAGCCTGCCGAGTACCTGGGATTACAGGTGCCTGCCACCGTGCCCGGCTAATTTTTGTATTTTTAGTAGAGACAGGGTTTCACCATCTTGGCCAGGTTGGTCTTGAACTCCTGACCTCGTAATCCACCTGCCGCAGCCTCCCAAAGTGCTGAGATTACAGGCGTGAGCCGCCGAGCCCGGCCTATGCACTGTATATGTTTATGCTATTTTTACAGCATGCTTGTTTTACTTTTGTAATTTAAAACAAAACAAAACCTTTAAAATAAAGTAGTGTAAGGGCAAGGTTGTCTGTGGATTTCAGGAATCCAAATCCGGGGCCTCTCCTGACCCCTCTTGATCCAGAACCTGCCTATGAAGGACCCCAGTCTTCAGTTTCCCCAAACTCTTTAAGGCAACTGGCAATTAGGACCACTCCTCAGTTCGTGGAGGGACAGGGGCCGGGAGACCCCCGGGGCAGAGCAGACGGAACGGGGCTGAACTCTGTGAGAACTTTCCACCCAGCTTCCCTTAGGGAGCAGTCCTCCCAGGCTTCCTGTCCTTCAGTCTTTCATCACTTGAATTCCTTTCTGGAATTCCTGGTAACACTGTGATGTGTCTGCTATGGGCCATGGGGGTGAGGCTCTCCATGTTGGTCTCTTCTGTCAACTCATTTCACACTTGCAAGAAATTAAATCCAGAATCATATGTTCAAAGTCACTTTGCAATGTGTCATATGAAAAACAGAAACAGCACCTTCCGGTCAGTAGACAGGAGGAAAAGCTACAACTGCTGCTAATAGCTAACATATGTTGAGCACTTCCTACGTGCCAGAGTGCTAAATTCTTTACTTATATGATCGTCTCAATCTTCCCAATAATCATTTGATGGAGGTAATATTATTATCTCCAATTTATGGATCATAAACGAATTCAAGCCCAAATTCCATCCCCCCATACACACATATCCCATGGAAGTGGTAGGAAAAGCCACCGAAATGAGTGTTAGTTACCTCCCACCCCCACCCTCAGAGACCCATCAGAACCCTGGATATCTAGTGGTGCCAGAAAAGGGGCAGAGGGCCTCGGATCTCCAGTGTCATGTTTGCCACAAGCAACCTTGAGATATCCAACCACACGACACCCTTGGCCAAGCTCCCAGTGGCCTCTTGTTATGGGGGATTCTCTGACATTTTCATGGGCTCGAAAATCCCTGGAGAGGCCACACATCCCAGTGTCCAGGATCCCCTATCGCTCAAAGCATCGTGCAGCCCTCCTCTTAGGTCCTTGCTCCACCCCCAGGAGAGGCCAGGGTCCATGGTGTTTCCTAGATGCATGTAGATCAAGCCTGTAAATAATCTTGGAAAGAGTTGCTAAAAATGAGACTAAGTGAGAAGCACTTACATTAAAATGGAAACACTGCACATCTAGAATGTGTCCTGTACAGGCCAGGCGCGGTGGCTCACACCTGTAATCCCAGCACTTTGGGAGGCCGAGGCGAGTGGATCACGAGGTCAGGAGTTCAAAACCAGCCTGGCCAACATGGTGAAAGCCGGTCTCCACTAAAAATAAAAAATTAGCTGGGTGTGGTGGCACGTGCCTGTAATCCCAGCTACTCGGGAGGCTGAGGTAGGACAATTGCTTGAACCCGGGAGGTGGAGATTGCAGTGAGCCGAGATCATGCCACTGCACTCCACCAGCCTAGGAGACAGAGTGAGACTCCATCTCAAAAAAAAAAAAAAAAAAAAAAGAATGTGTCCTGTACAGATAAAGGAACTGTTTCTAAAGCTCCCCCACTGTAGAGTTTTTGAAATTACATTCTGTTATTCTCCATTCACCTCTCCAGATCCATCCTCTCTCTCCTCTGTCCTGGTCTGTGCTGAGAAGGCCAACCTTGGCAGATTTCATGGCCCGTTTCCTTGCACTGCCAGGTAATCAGATGATGGGAGGGGAGAAAGGTCAGAAAACTGATTCCTTTCCTGCTGCTGGGTATAATTTTGGCAGTGGTTATATTCCTCTATCTGCCACCACTGCTTCTATTGGGCAGTTCTTCAACCTCTACTCCAACTTTCCCTGGGCCCTGTAATGCCACCTTTCTCTCTCCTTCCTTCAGGGCTAGGGACAGTGACAGTTCCCACTGTGCTAGTCTCTAGGTGCCCCATCATCTCTCCTGGATGTCCCTAATCCTGCCCACACCTCTGTAAATTGTCCCTTCATTAAACTCTGGTTCTGTTGAAAGGTAGCAGGCTCTTCCACACCAAATATACCATTTGACATGAGGATTATTTTAAGCTGAAAGCAGTTGAGAAGAAGCAGATATAAGAAAAGCTTTCTGTTTGCCTCTATTTGCCTAAAGCAGGACATAGGTGTCCCTCCTCTCCTTTCTACTGGGAAGGACAAAGGTCGATCAATGAAGATGTCTTCAGGGCCTTTTAGACCAGAGGAATCTTCCCAACAAATTTTACTAACCAGCCTTTATCTACCATTAGTTTCTTGTATATTTGCCTTCCTACAATTTGCAATCCCTTAGAGACTCAAGGTCCTTTTTGTCCTGTAACTTCTCTAAAAATGTATTGTCTTTTGTCAGAGATACTATATAAGCTGGAATTCTGAATCATCTCTTTGAGAATTACTCATTCCCTGGCTGTCTCCCATGCACATATGATATATACATGTTAATACAATCTTGTTTTTCTCTTGTTAATCTGTCTTTTGTGGCAAATGTTAGCAGGGGTCCCAGCTAAGAACTCAGAAGGGTAAAGGGAAAATTGTTTTTCCTCCTCTGTAAACTCTAAACACTTTGTACCCCCTCTTTCCTACTGGAAACTGACTGATACCCAGACTATGCTTTTAACTTGGCCTTTATAAAGGAGATTCTTTTTGGAGTTGAGTGTCAGTGTTTCCTGTGAGGGTCATGTGGCTACAGCTCACCTCCACGTCTACCCCAGAATGGCAGCATGGTCCAGCATCTTCTCACGCTCTCTCCTGGTCCAAATCTCTGCCCAGTCACAGTCACCTCTCAGCAGTCTCTCTGCTCCCACTTTGCCTTCACAAAGCAGCCAAATATTTTTATTTTAAAAAGAGAGAGAATAGCTCTTTTTCTTCAGCAAGGCGGCCGAGCTGGAGACGCAAACATGCAGATCTTTGTGAAGACCCTCACGGGCAAAACCATCACCCTTGAGGTCGAGCCCAGTGACACCATTGAGAATGTCAAAGCCAAAATTCAAGACAAGGAGGGTATCCCACCTGACCAGCAGCGTCTGATATTTGCCGGCAAACAGCTGGAGGATGGCCGCACTCTCTCAGACTACAACATCCAGAAAGAGTCCACCCTGCACCTGGTGTTGCGCCTGCGAGGTGGCATTATTGAGCCTTCCCTCCACCAGCTTGCCCAGAAATACAACTGCGACAAGATGATCTGCCGCAAGTGCTATGCTCGCCTTCATCCTCGTGCTGTCAACTGCCGCAAGAAGAAGTGTGGCCACACCAACAACCTGCGTCCCAAGAAGAAGGTCAAATAAGGTTGTTCTTTCCTTGAAGGGCAGCCTCCTGCCCAGGCCCTGTGGCCCTGGAGCCTGAATAAAGTGTCCCTTTCATTGACTAGAGGAAAAAAAAAAAAAAGAGAGAGAGAGAGAATAACTTATTTTGCAAGATGTTACCATTAGAGGAAAATGGGTAAAGAGACTTAAGGTATCTCTATATTATTTCTTACAATTGCTTGTGAATCTATAATTATCTCAAAATGAAAAGTTCAATTTTTAAAAGTTCAAAGGTAAGAAGAGAGGAAGATCAGGGAGCAGTGTGAAAGGCACTATGAAGAAAACACAGAAAGAAAACATGACTGTGAAATCACCATGCTGGGAAAGGGAGAAGAATTGTTGTCACAATTTTAGGTAGCTAGCACTCAGCTTTATCAATATCCAAAACTGGCACTTCAGAATTTAGATATCGGGGGGAGGTGGGGATGGTGAATGAGTACCAAAAAAATGGAAAGAATGAATAAGACCTATTATTTGATAGCACAGCAGGGTGACTACAGTCAATAATAACTTAATTGCACATTGAAATAACTTAGAGTGTGACTTGGATTGTTTGTAATTCAAAGGAGAAATGCTTGAGGGGATGGATACCCCACTCTCCACGATGTGCTTATTTCACATTGCATGCCAGTATCTCAACATCTCATGTACCCCATAAATATATACATCTACTATGCACTCACAAAATTTTTAAAAATTAAAAAATAAAATAGAGAAAAAATAAAGTAAAAATATCATTTTAACTACAAAAAAAAAGTCACTATCAAGATGCTTCCTCAACAGGAACTTTCAGGAGTCACAGTCACAGAAATACAAGAAAGATGGTAGAGTTGAGAGACTGGAGACTGGAGAATGAAGTGCACACTCACCAAGATCCTGGCCTGCCCTGCACTGGTTTCAAAAAGGTCTAGAGCTGTGCTCTCCAATATGGTAGCCTAAGTCACATGGCCATTGAGAACTTGAAATGTGGCCAGTTCACTGTAATAAGCTGTAAGTGTAAAATATAGACACATCTGCAAGAATTCACATAAGAATTTCAAATATCTGACTGATATTTTTATATTGATCATATTTTGAAATCATAATATTTTGCATATATTGTGCTAAATAAAGTATATTATTAAGGTTTTTATAAATGAGAAAAGTCCTGGTGTGAAAACATTTTCAACACTTACTGAAGAAACCAAAGAAACTCTCACAGGTATTTTGTTCCCTTTTGGATCACTTCCAGCAAAATACAAATATGCTGTCATTTCCCCTATCAAAAAAAAAAGCTTTCTCCGCCAGGCGTGGTGGCCCATGCCTGTAATCCCAGTACTTTGGGAGGCTGAGGCAGGCGGATTGCTTGAGCTCAGGAGTTCATGACCAGCCTGGGTAACATGGCAAGATTCTGTTTCTACCAAAAATACAAAAATTAGCTGGGCGTGGTGGCGCATGCCTGTGGTCTCAGCTACTGAGGAGGCTGAGGCAGGAGGATTGCTCGAGCTTGGGAGGCATAGGTTACAGTGAGCTGAGATCGTACCACTGCACTCCAGCCTGGGTGACAGAGTGAGACCCCTTCTCAAAAAAAAAAAAGGTTTCTCTATGAATAAATAACTCTAAATAGTATATGTATACTTCCTCCACTCCGAAGGTGGAGCTTAACTCACCTCTCATTGATAGATGGACTGGACTTCACGACTTGATTCCAAAAAGTAGGTTATGGAAAGGGAAAAATAGTGACTTCATAGGAGGGAACCTGGCAGACACCATTTTAACCAAGTGACCAAGGTTAACATCACCAGCGATAGAATTTGGTATCAAATACTCCCTGACATGTTGGGATGAGAAGGGCATGTCATCTCTGTGGTTTTCTTCCCCAAATCTATAAACTCTAATCATAAGAAAACATCAGATAAACCCAAATCGAGGGACATTCTACAAAACACCTGACCAGTTTGCCCCAAAACTGCCATGTTCGTGAAAAACGAAATTCTGAGAAACTGTCACTGGTTGGAAGAGATTAAGGAGACATGATTCCTAAATACAATCCTGGGTGCACTCCTGGAATGGATCCTGGAGCAGAAAAAGGACATTAGTGAGAAAATTGGTGAAATCTGATTAGAGCTGATAGTTTGGTTCGTGATACTGTAGCAATGTTAATTTCTCAGTTTTGACAAAGGTACATGGTTATGCAAGATGGTAACTCCAGGAAGTTGGGTGAAGGGTCTGCAGGATCTCTTGCCTAAGGCTGGAGATTGGGGTAGTAATAGGAGAATCAATTGTAAAGAGAACTTTTTAGGGTGATAAGAATGCTCTATCTGTATTTTGATTGTGGTGGTGGTTACATAGCTGGATATATTTGTCAAAACTCACCAAACTGTACATTTAAAGTAACTGTATTTTGTTATTTGTAAATTATGCCTCAAGAAAAGTGATTTAAAATATTTTTTAATAAAAAAAAGGCCAAGCGTGATAACTTACACCTGTAATCCCAGCACTTTAAGAGGCCAAGGTGGGTGGATTGCTTGAACCCAGGAGTTTGAAACCAGCCTGGAAAACAAGGTAAAACCCTATCTGTACAAAAAATACAAAACAATTAGCTGAGTGGGGTGGTGCTCACCTGTAGTCCCAGCTACTTGGGAGGCTGAAGTGGGAGGATGGCTTGGCCCCAGGAGGTCAAGGCTGCAGTGAGCCATGATCACACCACTGCACTCCAGCCTGGGCAACAGAGTGAGACTGTCTCAAGAAAGTAAGTTAATTTTTAAAAATAAGATCATGTCAATCCCGTATATAAAATTCTCCAGTGGCTTCCCGTTACACATGGAATAAAATCCAAACTCCTAACCTGGCCTACAGAGCTCTGGTGTCTGGAAATCATCCCAACATATCAAATTTGGTCTCACCGCGTGGCCTTGGCACTTACAGTTCCCTCCACCTGGAATCCATTTGAAATGTTCTGCCCCAAATCTTTTCAAGTCTAGCTGTGAATGGGTGGGGTCTGAGCCTTCTGCACCAATCTCAGCCTGAAACTAGGCACCTCCTACGCCAGGTTCCAGATCTCAAGCTCCAGCCTAGGCTTCTCGGCTCATCTGAGAATCAAGACTCAGGCATCCCACCCCTGACTCCTGCCCATCCCCAGTGGAACTCAGATGGCTCTGCAGGCCGTCTTAACTTTGGTTGAACTCAAAAGTCTCACTAAGCATCGCTCCCAGCTCTACATCCTAGCTCAACATCAGCCTACCCCTCCTCCCACACTTCCCTGGCCTAGCTTCCCCTAGAAACATTCTAGCCTAACATCATCCAAGCACCTTCAACAGTTCCTGGCACTAGTGGGTACTGTTTAAATATTTGGTGAATGAATCATTTCCTATTCCAATAAATCGATATTCACATCTTGAGTAACTCATTTGGCAGGACCTACTATACCATCTTACAATTCTCTCCACCTGGAATGCTCTGCCCCCAGATTGTTTCAAACCTGGCTCCTACATTCGGATCTCAGCTCAACACTCCCTTCCTCAGAGAGGAATGCCCTGCACCCCTAGTCTCTCACATCACCCTGCTCTATCAATCCCAGCCCGTAGGATTCACCTACATAACTTCTCCCCATTGAAAAGTACAGAATATATGGGTTTGCACTAATAAGCATTGAGAAGTGATGCTTCTTTTTCTTGTTTTGCACAATTTACCACCTCTGTATCATATAGATAACCTGACATTCACTAAATGCAATTCTGGGTACAATCCTGGACTGGATCCTGGAGCAGAAAAAGGACATTGGTGAGAAAATTGGTGAAATCTAATTGGAGAGTATAGTTTGGTTAATAATATTATAGCATATTATTACCTGCTATAATACAATGGTATCCTTAAGATTCTAGGCCACATGAGTGGGCCAGAGACTGCGGAAGCAAAGAAAGGAAGCCATGGGAGAGTGATCACCATTTGCACACATATGAGGACCAGGACTTCATGTTTTAATAAATAACAATAAAGCATCGCATCCTCAATTATTCAAAGGTTTATTCAGTCAATTAATCTTAGGAAAATAAACAAGAAAGATTTGACCCATCAGGATGCAAATATCTTAATAGCCTTACCAAACAATTCAGTCAAAGCATTTTGATTAATTTTTGTTGATATGGTTCTTACTTTTCTAACATTCTCTGGCTTTTGGCATAAGCTTTTTTTTTTTTTTTTTTTTTGAGACAGAGTCTTGCTCTGTCACTGCAACCTCCACACCTCCACCTCCTGGGTTCAAGCGATTCTCCTGCCTCAGCTACCTGAGTAGTTGGGATTACAGGTGTGTGCCACCACACCAGGCTAATTTTTGTATTTTTAGTAGAGATCAGGTTTCACCACGTTGGCCAGGCTGGTCTCGAACTCCTGACCTCAAGTGATCCGCCTGCCTCGGCCTCCCAAAGTGCTAGGATTACAGGCGTGAGCCACCATGCCTGGCCAGGCAAAAGCTTCTGATTTTGAAATGACTATATAACTTACGTGAGTTGTGATTGTTTTCAATCTACCAACCTACTCTTCTTAATCTTTTTGTTGTTAGGATCTGTGAAAAACTCCTCCCACTTTCATCTCCACCTGCCAGACCCACAGTAATAAATGAAATTGATGGGAAGGTGTGACCTGAGATGTGCTAACAATGACAAGCCTGCTTTGCCAGAGCAATGAAGAGCTAAGAAGTCTTCAAATGATTCTGAAATTAGAGGAGGCCACACCTGGATGCAGTAAGCCCAGGTCTCAAGGGGCAGAGGAACCGGCTTCTGGACCATCCTGTCCTGGGTTCAGATCAAAGCTGATAGCTGGAGTCTGTTCCATTTTCCAAGGAGTGTGCTCTTTATAGCCCCCTGGAGCCATTCCTGGGTGTGACCAGCATCAGACGCTGGCTCAGGCTTGACTCAGCTTTAGTAACTACCTATTTGAGCCAGAAGCCAACCTCTGGAGCACCTTGCTCTGGAAGGTTTGAGTTTTTCTACTTTGGTACGAACTCCTATAGCTGAAAGCAATATGCAGCTGAAAGAATCTGAACATCATGTCCTCAGGGGACACAGAAGACTAAAGGAAACTCCAAGTTCCATTTCCCCACTCATGGCATTTCCAAGTAGTAAGCGGCCAGAGAGATCACCAGCCCAGGCTTCTGCCCAAGGCGAGAATCGCCATCCTGCCCCTGTTCGAATACTTCCTGTGTGTGGGTGGTTCACATCTCACATAGAGGCCATTACATTTCAAGGCAGTTCCCAGGTTGAGACCAGCCTGGACAATAGAGCAAGACCCTGTCTCTGCAAAAAAATACAAAAAAATTAGCTGGGCATGGTAGCATACACCTGTAGTCCTAGCTACTTGGGAGGCTGAGGTGGGAGGATCGCTAGAGCCCAGAAGGTCGAGGCTGCAGTGAACTATGATTGCACCACTGCACTCCAGCCTGGGTGACAGATGAGACTCTGTCTCTGGAAAAGAAATTCTCAGAAATGCCCAACTTATAATGCGCCACATTATCAGTCTCTCTGTGGAAACGGATTGGCTTCATCACTCTGCCCATGTCAGCTTCTCACGTATTTGAGATGTATCATCTTCCTTCCAAGCCTCCTTGATGCTGAAACCCCCATGTGGCCCCTTCATGGGATGCTGGGGAATGCAATTCCTAGTTTCTTTATCAACCTTGGCACACTTTAGCATAACATCTTCCTTAAGGGGCCAGCTCCGAGAGAAACAGAACTCTAAAACAGATGTGGACTTGTCGTGAGACCCCCCTTCAGCTCCCTACACCCAAAGTCTCCCTTTCCCTCTACCCGCCTCAGCTCCCAGGTGCAAGCAAGAGGTAAGACAGAGATCAGGGCTGTGCCAACACTGTAGAACTCTCCAGAGGAAGACACCAAGAAACAAAGATCAGCACTCCTTTTTTTTTTTGGCAATTGATTAGAGGTTTATTTTGCCAAGGTCGAGGATGCGCCTTGGGAAAAAGAAACACAAGTCACAGTAGGATCTGAGACCTGTGCTTTTTCCAAAGAGGATTTTAGGAACTTTGATATTTAAAGGGGAAAGAGCAATATCCTCTTTGATATTTAAAGGGGAAAGAGCTTCCTCTCTTCTTCCTCAAGGAGAGGAAGGGAAATAAAAAGGAGAGAGGGTAGGCATTGAAGCCAAGTGATTACATTTTTGCAAGGCTCTGATTAGCACTCAGTGAATCTATACATTTTTTATGTGGAAAGAGGGAGTAGGGGAAAAGTCAATGAAGCATTTTCTCGTGTTCAGTAACTCTCCATTTTACATAAGATAAAGTAAGCATGCGAAATTATAGGTATCTATTTGGGAACAAAAAAGGCAGTTTCTTGCATGACTCAGTTCCCAAACTTAACTTCCCTCCAGTGTAGTGAGTTTGGGGTCCCCAGATTCTCTTTTCTTTCAGCAGCAGCAACTATGCCCAGCTTGTCCTTGGCAGTTGCTTGCTACCACTTAGCCCTGCCATCCTGGGATCCAATTACTCCCACTGGATTTAGGTTTCCTAATTCAGTGACTACAGTTCCCACTGTTAAGTTCTGGCCTGCAGAGAAATCACAGTGCTGCTGCTTTTTTTGTTTTTGTTTTTAAGACAGGGTCTCACTCTGTCACCCAGGTGGGAGTGCAGTGGCACTATCATGGCTCACTGCAGCCTCAACCACCCAGGCACAAGTGATCCTCCCACCTCAGCCTCCTGAGTAGCTAGGACTACAGGTGCGTGTGCCACCACACCTAGAATTTTTGTATTTTTTGTAGACATGGGTTTTGCCATGTTGCCCAG
Organism: Hylobates moloch; assembly: GCF_009828535.3. Lineage (NCBI taxonomy): Eukaryota > Metazoa > Chordata > Mammalia > Primates > Hylobatidae > Hylobates > Hylobates moloch. Next base: position 92,097,167 of record NW_026652281.1, read on the forward strand.
GCTGGTCTCAAATCCTGGGCTCAAGACACCTGCCCACCTCGGCTTCCTCCCAAAGTGTTGGGTTACAGGCGTGAGCCACCATGCCCGCCCTCACAGAGCTTCTTAAGGATGCGGGGGCTCCCCTCACAGATTTATTTCTCACAGTACTGGAAAAAGCATGTCTTTTGGACCCTCCCAGTGTGGTTGACTAGGTCTTAAATGACAAATCCATCGACAAAAGTGAACTGAACGAGGTGCTGAGGCTTGATGGGTCCCTGCAGAACACAGAAAAGGCATGCTTACCTGCAGAAGGCGTGCTCACCTGCAGAAGGCGTGCTCACCTGCAGAAGGCGTGCCCACCTGCAGAAGGCGTGCTCACCTGCAGGAGGCGTGCTCACCTGTGACTGTGAAGACGTGAAATGGAGAGTAGGATTTGGGACACTACATGGGATGAACAGGCAAAAGGAGAAGCTGGGGCCACCTGTTTTGGGGTGACTCAGTATCTCAGAATATGAGCTTGTTTTTTTTTAAGTAAATTTCTTTTTATTGGAGAAAAAAAAGAAACAAGCAAGACTCAGCGGTATGTTGTTTAGGCATAGATACCAATGAAAGAAAAACTGCATTTTAAAATTTTTTTAAAAAATTTTATTTCCATAGGTTATTGGGGGAACAGGTGGGGTTTGGTTACATAAGTAAGTTCTTTAGTGGTGATTCGTGAGATTTTGGTGCACCCATCACCTGAGCAGGATACGCTGCACCTAATTTGTAGTCTTTTACCCTCACTTCCTTCCCACGCTTTGCCCCTGAGTCCCCAAAGTCCATGGTGTCATTCTTATGCCTTTGCATCCTCATAGCTTACCTCCCACTTATGAGTGAGAACATATGATGTTTGGTTTTCCATTCCTGAGTTACTTCACTTATAATAGTCTCCAGTCTCATCCAGGTTACTGTGAATACCATTAATTCATTCCTTTTCATGGCTGAGTAGTATTCCATCATATACACATACCACAGTTTCTTTATCCACAGAATGTGAGCTTGTTTAGAGATGGGGCTTTGCAGAGAAAATCCAAGTAGGGTATCATAATCGAATGCATTATCCACTGTGGTCAGTACATACAATGGGATATTATTCAGCCATAAAAAAGGAATGAAGTTCCCACCCCGCTATAATATGGATGAACCTTGAAGACATTATGTTAAGTGAAATAAGCCACTACAAAAAAACAAATATTGTATGGTTCCACTTATGTGAGGTACCTGGTCAAATTCATAGAAGCAGAAAGGAGGATAGAGATTACCAAGGGCTGGGGGGAGGAGGGAATGGGGAGTTATCATGTAATAGGTACGGAGTTTCTGTGTGGGATGATGAAAAAGTTCTGGAAATAATGGTGATGGTTTCACAACTTTGTGGCTTAATGCCACTGAATTGAATATTTTAAAGTGGTTAAAATGGTAAAATTTTTGTTAGATATGTATTTTATCACAATAAAACATATCTTTACTTTTTTTTTTTTTTTGAGACAGAGCCTCTATCACCCAGGCTGGAGTGCAGTGGCATGATCTCAGCTAACTGCCACCTCCACCTCCCAGGTTCAAGTGATTCTCCTGCCTCAGCCTCCCGAGTAGCTGGGATTACAGATGCCCGCCACCACACCTGGCTAATTTTTGTATTTTTAGTAGAGACGGCATTTTACCGTGTTGGCCAGGCTGGTCTCGAACTCCTGACCTCAAGTGATCCGCCCTCCTCAGCCTCCCAAGGTGCTGGGATATTTACTTTAAGGCCAGGCATAGTAGCTCACACCTATAATCCCAGCACTTTGGGAGGTCGAGGCGGGTGGATTACTTGAGCCCAGGAGTTCGAGACCTGCCTGGGCAACATAGGAAAACTCCATCTCTACAAAAAACAAAAGTATATTTACTTTAAAAAGGACATAATCATAATACGCACAATGAAAGAGAGTCCCCCTCCCATCCCAGTCCTCACCACCAAAATCCCCTCCCTGGAGACCCCCCACTGAGATAGTTCCCTGGGTCTCCTTCCACAGATGGTCTGTGGTTACACAGGTAAGTCCTCTCTTTTTATACATATGCCCTCTCTAGCTTTTGTGTACTCCATAAATGGTAGCATACTATATGCACGGTTTTATATTTTTCTTTTTTTCATTTCATATGCTTTGGAGAGCATCCTCATTTTTTTAAGGCCACATAGTATTCCTGCACAAAGCCTTTTATGCAGGAAGTGTTCAAATAACATTTGAAGATGACAACACTTGCATTTTAATAAGTACATTGTCTTAACTCCAAAGAATGAATTAGGAATGGTAGAATTTCAGGCCAGGCGTGGTGGCTCATGCCTGTAATCTCAGCGCTTTGGGAGGCCGAGGCAGGAGGGTTGCTCGAGTCCAGGAGTTCGAAACCAGCCTGGGCAACGAGCGAGACCCATCTCTACCAAAAAAAAAAAAATTAACCAGGCATAGAGGTGTGCGCCTGTAGCCTCAGCTACACAGGAGGCTGAGGTGGGGGAATTGCTTGAGCTCAGGAGGTCAAAGCTGCAGTGAGCCATGATCTTACCTCTGCCACTCCAGCCTGGGTGATAGAGCAACACACTCCATCTCCAGGAAAAAAAAAAAAAAAGAGAAGAAAAGAAGGAAGGAAAGAAAGAAAAGGAAAAAAGAAATGGTAGAATTTCATAAACCTGCAAAGTATGTGTATGCATGGAGAGAGAATGGGATAGGAGTCTAGTCTTTTAGGTCAGCTTTACAAAGTTTATGGGGGCCACATCTGGAAAAAGGCCCTGTGCTAGATGCTGGTTACAATAAATAACAGCCAACAACTGTATGGCTCTCATCCCACAGCAGCTACTGTTATAAGCACTTTAAGCATGTTGACTTATTTAATCCTCGCAACAACTTGATGTTGTAGGTGCTATTACTAATTACCCCCATTTTACAGGTCCGGACTGTAAGGCAGGAAGAGGTTAAGTATCTTGCCTAACATCATTTGGCAATGAAGGACAGAACAGGGGATTGAACCCACAGAGTGGGGCTTTAGGGCCCTTGCTCTTGTTTACTACATGAGCTGCCTCTCAGGCACACAAACACTTACTGAACTTCGTGCCAAGCCCTGGGCTTCCTAATGAGAGGGATATAATGATGCCTTAGCCATAAACTTCACCCTTGAGGAGCAACAGGGACACAGTTCACCCCAATACAAGGCAGACAACTGATCTGTGTTATACAAGAGGAACATATAGAATGTTCTGGAGGCTAGAGGAGGGATGGTACCGAACACTGAATGCCATGTGGAGGATGTGACACTTAGATGTGAAAGGGAGCAACACCCATTTGTTACATCGAGTCTTCCTGACAATTCTATTATCATCCCCATTTCATAGGTTTAAAAAGATTACTGTAATCCTAACACTTTGGGAGGCTGAGGCTGGAGGATTGTCTGAGCCCAGAAGTTTGAGACCAGCCTGGACAATATAGTGAGACCCAGACTCTGCAAAAAAAAATTTTTTTTAATTATCCGGTATAGTGGTGCCTACCTGTAGTCCCAGCTGCTTGGGAGGCTGAGGCAGGAGGATCACTTGAGCCCAGGATGTCAAGGTTGCAGTGAACCATGATTGCACTACTGCACTCCAGCCTGGGTAACAGAGTGAGACTCTGTCTCAAAAAAAAAAAAAAAAAAAAAAAATTAATTAAGGCTCCCAGAGATGCATTAAAGTAGTGGAGCTGGGATCTCTCCCAGGCTCCTCTAACTCAGAGCCGTGCCTTGCCAAGACAGCCTGGCAAGGTCTTCCCCATGCTGTTCACGTCAGCCCTCCTCCATCAGGACGAACCACCATCCTTGGCAGGGCTGCACCGGGCAATTAACGAGCCAAAAGCACTTTGAAGATAAAATTGTCCGTAAAAAGGGCTGGTTCCCACAGGTGCAGGCAGTGAGGCAGGGATAGTCTGTGGGGAGGATTGTGGTGACAACAACGTGGGATCCTTGAGAAAGGAGGCTGAGTTTCCAGGCCCTTCCAAAAATTTCCTTCTCTGGCCCAGAGGAAGCTACGACTTGAAACCATCCCTATAAAGTTTATAAAATTAATCAGCTGACAAGGGAGGGAGATAAGTGAAAATAAACCAAGCTTTCAGGACATTCAGCATTAATCACTAGGTCACCTTGCTCCCTGGCCTCCTTCCTCATGGTCATTCACTGCCTCTTGCCCTAGAATGACGTAAACCCTGCCACCCCTTAACTGCTCTATAGATAACAACTTGAATGTTGTGAAACGTTGTTTTCCATTTGAGATAGTCTTTCAAGTCCTGCGTAACAGTGAAACTACTGACATCAGCTGGTCAGAAGGACACCATGAGAAGCTGACTCACCAAAAAATGCAGTTTCCACATCCTGATGGTTTCATTCCTCTTACCCCAACCAATCAACGGCCCCAATTTTCCAGCCCCTCACCTGCCATGATCCTCTTAAAAACCCCAGCCCAGGCTGGGTGTGGTGTCTCACACCTGTAATCTCAGCACTTTGGGAGGCAGAGGCGGGCAGATCACCTGAGGTCAGGAGTTCGAGATCAGCCTGGCCAACATGGTGAAACCTCGTCTCTGCTAAAAAAAAAAAAATAAGATACAAAAGTTAGCAGGACATGGCGGTGCACACCCATAGTCCCAGCTACTTGGGGGACTGAGGCAGGAGAATCATTTGAACCCGGGAGGTGTAGGTTGCAGTGATCTGAGATAGTGCCACTGTACTCCAGCCTGGGCGACAGGGTGAGAATCTGCCTAAAAAAAAAAAAAAAAAAATACCCCAGCCCAGCACTCCTCGGAGAGATGGATTTGAGTCTTCTTCTATCTCCTCATTTGGTGCTCTGCAAAAACTTTCTCTGCTGCAAACCCTGCTGTCTTAGTGTATTTGTCTGTTACTGTACCATGGACATATGAACTCGTTGGTCCTATAACAAATTGAAGGCAAAACATTCCAAACTTCAGCATGAAGCACTGTCCTCTGAATTTTGCCATAACTACATTCCACCTGTGCTATAGTTTATTTAGTACTATCTTTATTAAATTAACTCACTTAAAAATTATTCATCCTGGCCAGGCACTGTGGCTCACCCCTGTAATTCCAGCACTTTAAGAGGCCGAGGCATGCAGATCACCTGAGGTCAGGAGTTCAAGACCAGCCTGCCCAACGTGGCAAAACCCCGTCTCTACTAAAAATACAAAAAATTAGCTGGGTGTGGTAGCAGACGCCTATAATCCCATCTACTCAGGAGGCTGAGGCAAGAGAATAGCTTAAACCTGGGAGGTGGAGGTTGCAGTGAGCCAAGATCGCGCCACTGCACTGCAGCCTGGGGGACAAGAGCGAAACTCTGTCTCAAAAAAAAAAAAAAAAAAATTCATCCTAAGCACTTAATCTTTGTGAAATTATTTTCAATGCATTTATAATTTCTTTTTCATATACATAAGTTAAAACTATTAAAACAACAACAAAAAAAAGTTTTTCCATGGATCATCTAAAAGCCTCTCCCCTTTGGGAACACCAGGCTAGGGTACCCCTCTCCCTGGTGAGAGGAGATTCACTAACCCCACACTTCCTCCTGCTCCATGACTTTTGGCAACTTTTCTTTCTTTGAGCCACAGTTTCCTCATCCGCAGATTCCTTGCAGCTCTTATGTAAGGAATTGGTGAAATGCAGCCTCAAGCCAGTCAGCCTGGGTTAGAATCCTTGCCCTGCCCTTTCTTGCAGTGTGACCTCAGGCAAGTTATTTAGCCCATCTCTGCCCCAGTTGCACCATCTGTGAAATGGACAACACTTCACAGGGCTGTTGAAGGGCTTTGCGTCTCCCTAAGAAGCCCACCCTGACCATTTGATTGTATACACCACATGTTGCCTACCCCAGCAACTTCTGGGCCTCTTTATTGTACTTTTTCCCATAGCATTTATTACCTTCTAACAAACAACTGCATGATCTAACAAACTGCATGATTGATTGGTTATGTTTATTCTATTTCCTCCTGCCCTCTCTGAGAATGTAAATTCCACGAGGCCAGGGATATTCACCAGTTTTGTTTGCTGTTGTATCTATTCCAAGTACCTAGGTGGAAGACTGCCTGGCCCTCAATTAATATTTCTTGAATGAAGGGAACGACTGAATGATTCCTGAGTCTCATAGCCTCCCATATGGGGTAAGAACCCCACACCCCAGGAAAAGTCAATAAAACCCCGACCAAAGAAAGTATTCCCTTCAGTTTCACAGTGTGAAGGAACAGGGGCTATTAGGGAACAGTCTCTGACTCAAAGGAAGGCAGTATTTTGGGCTTTCTAGAAGTACTAATGATACACCAAAGGAAGTGAAATTGTCATCAAAATCAATGCCTTTCAGCAAGTTCAGCAGATGTGGGTGGGGCTGCTGTCCTGTGGGTTTTGAAAGGGGTGTGTACTGGGAGAGCCCCCACAGTCACCTGCTGGCTGTGATTTCTACCTCCCTGTTGGGTTGGGAAGTTGTAGTTACCTTTACTAAGTGCCTGCTAAATACCAGGGGCTTCCTACAGATTAGTTCATTTATTCCTCAAAACAGCTAAATGTTGGCTGAGCGGGCATGGTGGCTTACGCCTGTAATTCCAGTGCTTTGGGAGACCGAGGCAAGAGAATCATTCGAGCCCAGGATTCAAGACCAGCCTGGACAATATAGAGAGACCCCATGTCTACAAAAAATAAAAAAATTACCCAGGTGCGATGATGCCCACCTATAGTCCCAGCTACTCGGGAGGCTGAAGCAGGGGGACCGCTTGAGCCCAGGAGTTCAAGGCTGCAGTGAGCTCTGATGGCGCCACTGTACTCCAGCCTTGGCAACAGAGTGAAGACCCGTCTCTAAAATACCAACCAAAAAACAAAAATACAAATAAATGTAGTGGTGGAATTATGCCTATTGTACAGATGAGGAAAGAAGGATGAAAAAAGGAGTGAGTTGCCAGGGCCACCCAGCTAACTGATTAGTAGCAGAGTCTGGCTGGAGCCCTGGCCCACTGAGGCTTAGGCTTATGGTCCCAGTCTATAGCTCCTGCTCATGGTGCTCCCAGACCCTCACTTCCACCGCTTACCTCTGACCTGTGGATCTTGGGCTTCCCTGAAACAGGACTGAAATGAGCTTCCTTAGATGCTGATGTAGAAATATATCCATTCACCATGGAAAGATGGTTACAGCATCACTTGAAACCCAGACCTTGCTTTCTGAGCCCAAAGGAGTGTCCCACCTCATCTACTAGGCTGGTCTCCAAGAAATCTTGGCTGTTTCCAGTGGGATCAAAGGAGCCTGCTGGCCAAGTGCAGTGGCTCACGCCTGTAATCCCAGCACTTTGGGAGGCTGAGGTGGGATGACTGCTTGAGCCCAGGAGTTTGAGACCAGCCTTGGCAACATAGTGAGACTGTTTCTACAAAAAAAAAAAAAAAAAAAAAGGGAGAAAGAAAAGAAAAGAAATAGTTGGGTGTGGTGGCACATGCCTGTGGTTCCAGCTACTATACCATATCACTATATTACCTATTCAAAAACAATAAAACTGGCCGGGGACAGTGGCTCACCCTTGTAATTCCAGCACTTTGGGAGGCCAAGGTGAGCAAATCACCTGAGGTCAGGAGTTCGAGACCATCCTGGACAACATGGTGAAACCCCATCTTTACTAAAAATACAAAAATTAGCCGGGCATGGTGGCAGGCACCTGTAGTCCTAGTTACTCAAGAGGCTGAGGCAGGAGAAACCCTTGAACTCGGGAGGTGGAGGTTGCAGTGAGCCAAGATTGTGCCACTGCACTCCAGCCTGGGTGACAGAGCGAGACTCCATCTCAAAAAAAAAAAAAAAAAACCACAAATAAAACTAAAAATGGTTAATGTTAAAAAATAAAGATGATCATGATCTATGATTGGGGAGAGGGAAGGTTGCAAAGTAGCTTGTTTAATACAAGTTAATCGTTTTTGTGTTTTAAAAATGTATGTATGTCACTAGTAATGGACAAACTGACATCACACACCTCTCGGCAGGACGGACTGAGGACACAGCATCATTTCTGCCGCTGACAGAAATGCAGAACCTGTTGTATCTAATCTTAAGAAAGTATCAGGCAAACCCTGAGGGGCACTGTACATAATAACTGGCCTATACTCTTCAAGGTCAGCCCGGCTTGGTGGCTCTCACCTGTAATCCCAGCACTTTAGGAGGCCACGGCAGGCGGATCGCTTGAGCCCAGGAGTTCCAGACCAGCCTGGGCAACAGGCGAAACCCCATCTCTATTTAAAAAAAAAAAGAAACCTGTCAAGTTCATGAGGAAAAAGAAAAGCTGAGGAATGATTTCACGTGAACAGAGAATAAAACACAGGACAACAAAATGTAATTGTTGGTCCTGGGTTAGACCCTGAACCAGAAAAACAATCGCTGTACAGGCCATGAGTGAGACAATTGTGGAAATTTTAGTAAGGTCTGTAGACCAAATGATAGTATCGTATCAAAGTTAGATTTCCTGATATTGTTAATTGCATTATGGTTGTATAAATTAATATCCTTGCCTTTAGGAAATATATAATGATGTATTTAGTAGTAAAGGGGCAATGTACTCTCCAATAGTTCAGAGGGAAATATAATATATATATATATGTACTGTATATATCTACATATATGTAGAGAGTGAGAGGGGAAAGAGGAATGACAAACTAGATGTGGCCAGGCACACATGTGCGTAAAGAGATCTTTTTATTGTTATTTGCCAGTTTTCTTTAAGTTTGAAATTAATTCCAAAACAATAGAAAATTCTGAGTCAAAATCTTACCAGGGCTTATTTCTGAATGGTGTTATATTTTCTTCTATTTTTGCTTTTTTTTAATCTTTTTTTTTTTTTTGAAAACGTTAATACAAGCATATGGTAAAAATAATCCAAATGCTAAAAAAAAAAAACAAAAAACACCTCCAGTGTAAGTTTCCTTCCCAGTTGAGTGTGCCTTCAGCTCCCTAGTCCTCTCAGAGGCAGCTACCACTACCTGTTTGGTTCAGAAGTACACCTCTATTCTGCCAGGTTCTGCATTTATTTTCCTTTTTTTTTTTTTGAGACGGAGTCTTGCTCTGCTTCCCTGGCTGGAGTGCAGTGGTGCGATCTCGGCTCACTGCAACCTCCAGCTCTCAAGTTCAAGCAATTCCCCTGCTTCAGCCTCCCAAGTAGCTGGGAGTTACAGGCATGCACCACCACCTCTGGATAATTTTTGTACTTTCAGTAGAGACGGGATTTCACCATGTTGCCCAGGCTAGTCTCGAACCCCTGACCTCAGGTGATCTGCCCACCTCGGCCTCCCAAAGTGCTGGGATTACAGGCGTGAGCCACAGCACCTAGCCGGTTCTGCGTTTCTGTACTAAATAGGTAGTGGTCTACCAGTAGATATATTCTGTTCATAAACAAACACGTATGGTTAGGCTGCCTCTTCCCACTTCCCTCATCCCCCCACCAAAAATAGTGGTATCCTGATCCATACCAATCTACACTTTGTTTTTCCCTTAACATAATTATCTTCATGATCCTTCCATATGGTGACACATAGAGCTACTGTGTATTTGCAGTTGTTGTTGTTGTTTTGTTTTGTTTTGTTTTGTTTCTGGGACAGGGTCTTGCTCTGTTGCCAAGGCTGGAGTGCAGTGGTGTGATCATGGCTCACTGCAGCCTTAACCTCCTGGCTTCATGCAATCCTCCCACCTCAACCTCCCAAGTAGCGAGGACCACAGGTATGTGCCACCACACCCAGCTAATTTTTATTTATTTTTATTTTTTGTGGAGATTGGATCTCACTCTGTTGCCAAGCTGGTCTCAAACTCCTGGGCTCAAACGATCCTCCCATCTCAGCCTCCCAAGGTGCTGAGATTACAGTTGTGACTCATCGTGGCCAGCATACCTTATATTTTTATGGGCTATTTAGAATTCCACCATACGGACGTATCATAACTTATTGAACCCATTCCCATTGTCATGAACATTTAAGCCTATTCCAGTCTCTTACAAACAAGATTGCAATGAATGACAGCCACTTCTTTGTGCACAATGTGTAAAGAAATATACATAATAATCTCCCACAAGTGGAGGTGCTTTGTGAACATACATGTGCCTTTTACATTTTGAAAGCTACAGTGGTCACCCTCCAGTTAGCACTTGATCATCAGCACTTGATCACACCACCTTCTCACAGCCACCCTGCACAATACAGTTCACATTTTTTGATCTTTGCTAATCACATGGATTTTTTTTTTTTTTTTTTTTTTGAGACAGAGTTTTGCTCTTGTTGCCCAGGCTGGAGTGCATTGCGCGATCTTGGCTCACTGCAACCTCTGTCTCCTGAGTTCAAGTGATTCTCCTGCCTCAGCCACCTGAGTAGCTGGAATCACAGGCATGCGCCACCACACCCAGCTAATTTCGTATTTTCAGTAGAGATGGGGTTTTGCCATGTTGGGCAGGCTGGTCTGAAACTCCTGGCCTCAGGTGATCTGCCCACCTCAGCCTCCCAAAGTGCTGGGATTACAGATGTGAGCCACCAAGCCTGGGCCACATGTGTTTTTTAATGCTATCTGTTTGTAGTTTTAATTCTCATTTCTATCATTAAAAGTGCAGGTGAAAATCTTATCATTTGCTCTAAAAGTCACTTGTATTATTTTTTTCCTCTGTGATCTCTTCCTGAGCTTATAGGAACGGTCTGATTTTCTACAGTGGACCCAGCCCTTCTACAGGGAAACTCACAGTATTAATGCCAGGCTGAGCCTTTCTGGTCCTCTCTGGGTGCTGGAAAGAGGAGCATCTGTATCTTCTCGTATATTTGGACCAATGTGCGTCTCAACATGTCCAATGACTCACGTCTCCTTTCAGGTTTTCTAGCTATAAGCCCAACAGCGATAATTTACCAAAGGTGCTGGGTACGTGATGGCAGCCCACGCCAAGGGCAGCCTCCCTATCCCACGGCAGGCCTGTCCCAGGACGTTGCAGGGCGTCTATCTGCCCATCCCTGAGAAGCAGCACTTCTTAGTCACTCTGGGTTTGTTTTCTCCCCACGTCTTTCAAAGCTTCGGTGGGAACAGAACACTTCATTCAATAGGAGGCCCTGAAAGGCCCTTTTGTGCTGCATCCATCCCAGGAACCAGCTCAGTGTTCTCTGAAAGAAAAAAGGCTTGCATAAAAGCTGGCATTTTAAGAACCCTGGAAGTCAGGCCCTTGGTAATGAGCCTCATTAGTATGCAAACACACACAGAGCAAAGCTTTAGCTCCTCCTGAACCTAGCTCTTTGAAGATGCTGATTTTAGAGGTGGGATTTTTTTTTCCCCTTCAGCATCTGTGGGGTTGCTGCACAGATAGGAGATTTGTTTCTACCTGGAAATGTAGCTGAGACCGGTCACTTCCCAAGCATTCTGCCAGGTTCTGCATTTCTGTACCAAACAGGAAGTGGTCTCCTGGCAGATGTATTCTATTTATAAACAGATGAGCATGGTTAGCTTGCCTCCTCCCAATTCCCTCATCCCCCTACAAACGTAGTGGTATCCTGATCCATTATCTTGACCATCCCTGCATTGTGCACAGAGCCTGGGTTTTGGGACCAGATAGACTGAGGTTCAAATCCTCACTCTGCCTCTTCCTGGCTGGGTGACCTTTGCAGATGACTTCTTTGAGCCAGTGTTTTCACCTCAAATACAGATTTATAATAGTACCTATTTTGCAAGTGAGGTGCCCGTGTCTTAGGATGCAGAAAAGATGCAAAAATGAGATTTGGTGACCAGAGAAGAATACAATTAGAAGCGATTCACTGGCCAAGATTTTCCTGTAAGGAGATGAAATCAAGGAAGTAACCACTGAGCTCTGAAAAAAAATGCAATCAAATCCTAACATTTCCTTTTGGATTGAAACTCAGAAACTTCCTATTACCCTCAAGGTAAAAACACACACACACACGCACACACACACACACACAACAACAACAACAACAAAACAAAACAAAAACAAAAACACCCTTACTCTGGCTCCGAAGGCTCTGAGAGTGTGTGATTCACTTCCTAACTGCCAGTCTATGGCTTGGCCTTGGGCTCTGGGGCTCTGCCAGTGTAGACATCTCTAAGGTCTGAGACTTCTTAAGCTCTGTCATCCTCCCTCCAGCCTCTGATCCTGGAAGCTCCCTCTCCCTGGGATATTCTCCCATCCTCTCCTCCCCGCTGGCTAACTCCTGCTCAATGTTCAGATTTCAACTGTAGCATAACTTACCCAGGACTAGGGGGTATTAAGCCCCTAAAAGGGTTATTTGCTTCTGTGGCTTCTAGGGCCCCTACAAGTTCCACCTTGTAACACACACTACACATGGAATTTCTTTTCTTTTCTTTTTTCTTTTTTTTTGAGTCAGAGTCTCGCTCTGTCGGCCAGGCTGGAGTGCAGTGGCTCAATCTCGGCTCACTGCAACCTCTGCCTCCCGGGTTCAAGGGATTCTCATGCCTCAGCCTCCCAAGTAGTTGAGATTACAGGCACATGCTACCACGCCTGTCTAATTTTGTTTGTTTATTTTTGTATTTTTAGTAGAGACAGGGTTTCATCAAGTTGGCCAGGCTGGTCTCGAACTCCTGACCTCATGTGATCCACCCGCCCTGGGCTCCCAAAGTGATGGGATTACAGATGTGAGCCACCGCACCCAGCCATGTACGTGGAATTTCTGACTCCCTATTTTCCTTGCTGGGTTTGCAAGCTCCGTGGGGATGTATTTCTACCTGGTACTATGGCTGGCACACAGAAGGGGCTCACTGAGCTCCTGGGTGAGAAAGAAAAGGGGAGCTAAAGGAAAAGATAGGGTGATAGGGGAGATGTGAATATATTGGGGTGCTCCCCAGGTTCCCACAGCAGAGTGCAGCCACTTGTTCATATACCCTCTGAATCAGGCCCCCTGGACATGGGATGAGATGAAGCATATGGTACCACTTTAAGGAACAAGCCTTTGAAATTCCCTTCTGAGCTTTACTGGGTACTTAGCTCTTTCTTCTGCTTTGGAAAGCTTCAAAGTCATTTCCAAGCCCTAATTACCCCACATACCATAGCCCCAGGCAGCCGCCAAACTTGGCCAAACTTGGCCAAACTTGGCCTCAACACTCCCAGTTGCAAATTAGAAAACTGAGCCCCAAAGTAAAAGCTTGCCTGGGTCCCAAAGAGAAAATCCACCTGAAATGTCCCTTGTTCCTCAGGAAACCACCTATGGAACAAGGGCTGACGGCTGAGAATTCTTTGGGCCTCAGTTTCCTCACATGAGTGTGAGACGTTCCCTGCTGTACAATTCCTTGATTCTCCCCTGTGGATTTACCCAGTTCAAGGGCTGCAAGGAGGTAGCACCCAGGCTGTCAAATGTGTTATGAGGATCTTGATGTTGTTTTTTTAATTGGAGATTTTGTATAAAACTACCTATTTAGAGGTTCTTTTGAAAAATCAATATATCTGGCAACACTGGACTCACTGTTTCCATCTCCATATGTGTAAAACTGGCTGCAGTTGAACAGTAGCTGCCTCTTTTCAACAGGTCATCTTCTCTCCAGTTTGCCACAGTCCCCACTCCTCCATATTGTCTGTGACCTGGCTCACATTACTCTTTGTGAAACCTGCTAAACCCTGTAGGCATTTGATTCATAGCTCTTGCAGTAAACGCCTTCCCCTTAGTCACTACTTCTAGCTACACTGGCATTCTCTCAGTTTCTCAAAAAAGCCAAACTTTTTCCAGCCACAGTGCCCTTGCATATACTGCTCCCTCTGCCAGGAATGCCCCTTCCTCCACAAGTTGCAGCTGAAGGGTCACCTTCTTTGTCTGAATTGGGTTTCCCTTCATGCATCTGTATTCTTCCATGTCACTTATCACACTTTGTGATTGCTCATGGGTGTGATGGGGTGTCTGTCTTCTCTCTCCTCTATTAGAATTAGGAGGGCAAGGACTTGCTTAGTTTAAAGGATTGCTACCTCTGAAGCATACAGTCTAGAACCTGGTACATCTTAGGACCTTGGTAAATATTTGTGTAATAAATGCATGAATGAATACATGAGTGGATCTCTGCCAGGCATCCATTCCATGAGAAGTGGCTCCTAGGTGCAGTGGCTCACACCTATAATCCCAGCACTTTGGGAGGCCAAGGCGGGTGGATCACTTGAGGTCAGGAATTTGAGACCACCCTGGCCAACATGGTGAAACCATGTATCTACCAAAAAAAAAAAAAAATCAGCTGGGCGTGGTGGCATGCCTGTAATCCCAGCTACTTGGGAGGCTGAGGCAGAATTGCTTGAACCTGGGAGGTGGAGGATGCAGTGAGCCAAGATTGCGCCACTGCACTCCAGCCTGACACTGCACTCCAGCGACAGAGCGAGACTCCATCTCAAACAAACAAACAACAACAAAAAAGAAGTGTCCAATCATCCCATCTTCCTGCTTCCTGTGGGGTTGGTAAAAGGATGCCACTCTCTGGCCTCCCTATGTCCTCGGGCCCATGTCAGCAGGTACATGTGTTCTACTTTTCCAGAAGCCCTAGGATGAAAGGTGGGTGAAGACACTTTAGGAGCATTTGCATTCAAACCTGGGTATATTTGTCAGGCAACTGCAGATGCCTACAGAGATCGAAGGGATGATGAGATGACAGAGCTATGAAATGAGGCCTCTTCCACGTGGAGAAAAGGAGGTTTGGCTTGAATTAGATCTATAAAGTCCCAAAGTGGATGCAGAGGGATGGATGCTTTGACAATTAGAAGGATTCGAGGTCTCCCTTGAAGTATAAAAGCGTTCAAGGCAAAGAAACATCTCTTCCAACTGACTTGACTCAGAAGGATCTTATGAAGTGTTCTGCTCCTGAAGTGTCAAATCCCAGAAGGAACAGCTCCTTGTCATTGTTTAAAACTTGTCCATGTTTAAAAATTGCAATATTACCCTGCTCTCCTGCCCCGGCACACACACAGTCCTGATTTTCAATTTCTCTATAAAATCAGAAGAGCTAAGCCGGGCATGGTGGTTCACAACTGTAATCTCAGCACTCTGGGAGGCTGTAGGCAGATTCCTTGAGGTTAAGAGTTCAAGACCACCCTAGGCAACATGGTGAAACCCCATCTCTACTAAAAATACAAAAATTAGCCAAGTGTGGTGGCACCCACCTGTAATCCCAGCTACTCCGGAGGCTGAGGCAGGAGAATCACTTGAACCCCAGCGATGGAGGTTACAGTGAGTTGAGATTACGCCACTGTACTCCTTCTTGGGAGACAGAGTGAGACTCCATCCCTGCCTCAATCCCCTCCCCCACCCCCCAAAAATCAGAAGAGCCAGCAAAATTTGACCCTTATTCCCAAATCCCAATATTCAACTGAAGCTCAGACAGTTTGCCATAGTCCCCACCACCCCCTTTTACCTACAATCAGCCTACTTCACTCTTGTGTCTTAACCACCTAGCCCCTGAATGCACTTAAGTTTGAGATCTTTAATTCAAAGTTTCCCAAGAATTCATCAGCTCTGGATATTGTTGACTCTAAGGTGATTCCCAAATTGAGACAGAGCCGTTTGCTCCTGGCTGAGCTGGGAACTGAGGGGCCTAAGGTCTACACTTTCCCCAGCCCCCTGCCTCCCAACCGCTGACCTCTGGGTCCTGTAATTCTAGCACGGGGGCCAAGCACTTCGAAGCCAAACAAGATCTAAATTTAGTTGGCACACATCCTCTTTGGCCTCGACCTGTTTTCTTCTGCCAGGCAGAGCCTTCTGGACTCTGCTCACTTCCTATTAAAATTAACAAGCTTTGCAGGCAGGCATCAAAGGCCGGGTTGTGCCTTTAATATTCTAGGCAGGCCCAGGCTGTGATCACAGCCCCTCCCGCTTCCTCTCTTCCAACTGAACTGGGGAAAGTGGTTTGGCTGGGAGGGCCAGAATCAGAACATTGGCCATCCTTGTCTGTTTGATATCTGCATGAAGGAAAATTCCAGGGCCAGTAGAACATCCCCACAGTAATTTTCTTCAAAGTGCCCTGCAAAAACTGGCCAATTATTCTTAAGAAGCACCCTTAAAGGGATATATTATTATCCCTATTTTATTGGCAGAGAAACTGAGGACAAGTAGCTTGCCCAAGGCCACAGAGAGAAAGACAGAGAAAGAGAGAGAGAGAGAGAGAATCAAAGCCGTGACAGCATTTATCTGTGTCCATCCCAGGCTCCCTTAGACCTGTATCTGGCCCAGGAATTCTAGCACACCCAGGCCTTCATGCCCAGCCAGGGTTGTCGTGGCCACCCTGCCTCATTCTCAGGCTGGGCTTCCCAGATCCAATCTGTGTGAGGACATTAGGTCAGTAACCCACAGGTACTACTGATGGGGGCAACAAGCTCTGTCAGCCCCTTTACAACACAGGAAATGAATGCTGTGGGTAATTATTCTCCTTCTGTTAATGCTCAAACTGTCGCCTTTGTTTTTTCTACCTAACATTAATTGGAGATTATCTGATTTTTATTATTTTTTTATTTTTTTTTATTTTTTTGAGACTGAGTCTCACTCTGTCGCCCAGGCTGGAGTGCAGTAATGCTATCTCGGCTCACTGCAACCTCCACCTTCCAGGTCAAGCGATTCTCCTGCCTCAGCCTCCTGAGTAGCTGAGATTACAGGCATGCGCCACCACGCCTGGCTAATTTTTTTGTATTTTTAGTAGAGATGGGGTTTTTGCCATGTTGGCCAGGCTGGTCTTGAACTCCTGACCTCAGGTGATCTGCCCATCTCGGCCTCCCAAAGTGCTAGGATTACAGGCATGAGCCACCACACCCGGCCTGAGATATATATTTTAAGAAAGGGTCTCACTCTGTCACCCACTGAACTGCAGTGGCACGATCATGGCTCGCTGCAGCCTCGACTTCCTGGGCTCAGGTGGACCTCCTGCCTCAACCTTCCAAGTAGCTGGGACCACAGGTGCACACCACAGTGGCCTGGCTAATATTTTAAATTTATTTGTGGAGATGGGGGTCTTGGTATGTTGCCCAGGCTGGTATTGGACTCCTGGGCTCAAGCTATCCTCTGGCCTCAGCCTCCCGAAATGTTGGGATTACAGACGTGAGCCACCTTACCCAGCCAATGATCTTATTATTTTCAGAGAACTATGTATTCATACTGGAGAAATCAACACACAACCAGTGTGCAATGGTCTGGGTTTGTAGTGAAATCCCTGCTGGGCGGGTAAGGACTCTCTGGTTTGAGCCTTGGTCCCGCTACCTGAGGGTTCAAACAGAAGCTCACAGAAGCCAGGGATTTCAGAACAGGAGGAAACGGTGGAAATCTGCAAACCTGCTCTGTGTCGAGCACCCTGCAAGGGCTACAGGGCCTGAGCTGCTGAATTCACGCCCATATCTTTGGGGGAAAAGCATGGGCAAAAAGTGCCTAGGGACAATGAACAATCAGTGAGGTTTCTCCCAAGAAGGTCTATGATCCCAGTGCCTCCTATACAAACTAGTTTTGGGGAACATTGACTGGGGGGTTGCCCCTCTGGAAATCTTAGGAACAGGCATCCTCCAAACGGTTGTTTCCTTAGTCCAGCAACAGAGCTGGGAGGGGCCTGAGTAGTCTTCCAGGTGTGAACCCCTCATTCTTTCAAAGAAATCGAGGCCAGGGCAGGGAAGTGAACTCTTGAGTGAGTGAAGCCAGTGGGTGAGTCTGGAGGATTTAGATGCTCTGAGTCCCAGGCTGGTGTTCTTGCACTAGGAGAGAGAAAAGAAGAGACAGGAGACAAATGAGAGGTGAGAGGGTAAAGGAGGAATGAGAGAAAAGGAGGAGGAGAGAAAAGGGAGAAGAAGGAAAAGAAGAAGAGATGAGGCCAGACGCAGTGGCTCATGCATGTAATTCTAGCACTTTGGGAAGCCGAGGCAGGCGGATCACCTCAGGTTAGGAGTTCGAGACCAGCCTGGCCAACATGGTGAAACCCCATCTCTACTAAAAATACAAAGTTAGCCGGGTGTGGTGGCAGGTACCTGTAATCCCAGCTACTTGGGAGGCTGAGGCAGGAGACTCGCTTGAGCCCAGGAGGTGGAGGTTGCAGTGAGCCAAGATTGCACCATTGTACTCCATCCTGGGCAACAAGAGCAAAACTCAGTCTCAAAAAAAACAAAAACAGAAACAAACAAACAAAAGACAGATGGAGCGCCAGAGAAGAGAGAGAGGCTCTTTTTAAGGTGCACTGGGGTGCCTTAGTTAATTTCACATCTGAACGCACGGTTCTGTGATGCCCGCCAACGGCTTCTTCTCTGGGTGTCTGAACTCTTCAATGACATCATAAAACCTTCTTCTTTGTACCATGGGTTGAGCCGTATGGCACTTTGTGGGGTCCTTGTGGTTGCTTCATCCAAGAAGTTGGTTCTGCGACGGGCCACACTCCATAGCCGCCTAAGAGGTTTCAAAGGCACCTGGAGTTTCCTCCCCAATTTGCCAGCCCACTCAGCTGGGTCACACTGGGGTGGAATGATAGGCAAGACACTTCCCCTGTAGGGCCTCAGGCCTCTCAATCTGCTAGTGGGGTTGAGACTAAGAGAAAGTTTTGACCACGTTCCTGGTCTTAGAGCTCTGGCATTCTAGAATTATGTCAATTCCAAGTTATTCTGCTTCCCTCTTTCTTCTTCAAGTATTTGTGAGAGGCATTACAGACTGAGTCCAGAACTCCTTGCTATGAATTAATTACAACCGGAAGGAAAAGGTTCTAAATGAACAGGGGATAAAGTGCCAGGAGCCTAATACCGACCTTGCTCAGGTCGGTAAGACCATCCCCCATGGGGTTAACAACTGCTTTCAGTGGACATGAAGGCCAAGGGTGCTGATCCAGGCTGCCACCTCCCTCCACTCCCCAGCTACCTTGGACAACCTCCCTGGGGATATACCAGTATGTTCAGCATCTTCATCTTCCAAAGGCATTTTTGAGCTTCCTGAACTGGAAAGTTATTAAAAGTCAGAAGCGTGGAAAGACAGAAACACCCAGTGTGTTTGAGAAAATGATATAAATTGGTCCCAAAGTGGGATTGGTGAGTGCTGTATCCGACCAAGCAATCATGGGGTGTGGCATGTTAGAAACAACACCAGACCACAGAGAGGAGGTCCACATGGCCAGAGAATTTACGATAGCGTGCTCGGCCTCAGTAGTAATTAGGGAAATGTAAATCCACAACCAAGGAAGTGACATTTCATATCTGTTGTATCTGGTTGGGCTAACCCAAAGCCTAGCACACTGTTTAACTGGCAAAAATTAGAATCCGGGCATGGTGGCTCACACCTGTAATCCCAGTACTTTGGGAGGCTGAAGTGGGAGGATCACTTGAGCCCAGGAGTTTGAGCCCAACCTGGCCAACATAGTGAGACCCCATCTCTAAAAAAAAAAAAAAAACAATTAGAAAGTCTGATAATATCAAGTGTTGACAAGGATGTAGAGAAATGGATACTTGAGTACTTTGTTTGTGGGAGTGTCAACCTCCACAGTGAGCGATTTGGGTATATCTAGTAAGGTAGAATAAGCACATTCGCTTCAAACCAGCAAGTCCACTCCTAGCCATGCCCCCTAGAGAAACTGATGCATTTCAAATAAGGAAATATGTCTATGTGGACATTCATTGCAACAGTGTTCATCATAATGAAAAAGTGGAAATGTCTACATGCCCATCAACAGGGAAAAGGATAAACTGTGAAATAGTTCTACAGTAGAATACCATAAAGCAGTTAAAATCATGGGTAAATTTTGAAATGTCACACTGTCGTAAGATCTCTGGCCACGCGGGGCTCCTCTGTGTGGTCCAGGGTTCTTTCTAACATGCTGATGCTGCAGCCTGTGATTGCTCAGCGGGACACAGCACTCGCCAGTCCCACTTTGGGACCAGTTTATATCATTTTCTCAGACACACGGGATGCCTCTGTCTTTCCACACCTCTGATTTTTAATAACTTCCCAGTTTAGGAACAATAAAGACAAAAAAGGAAGGTAATAAGCTACATGGAGAATGATGCCATTTTATACAAGGTTTATAAACCTGTAACACAAGACTATGTAATTTTTATAGATACATACATATGCAGTAAAAGCAGAAAACTGTGCATGGTCTGGAGACAGTATAGGTCATAAAAATAAAAGAAAACTATGTGTGGGCATGATAAACACATAATTTGTAAAATTGGTTCCCTGGTTTGGTGGTGGGATAAGAACGAGATCAGGAAAGATTACACAGGGGGTTTCCACAGTCTTTGACTTTTTCCAACTCTTTAAAACATTGAAATGAATAGAACTTAATGCTAATATTTGATAATGTGAGAAGGCTTCATATTTAATTCTCGATTCTGGTCTGTTTTAAAACTAGTTGAGAATAAAAAAATAATTTCTATTCTATTAAAAAATTTCTTAGAGACACCTCTGTCACCCAGGCTAAAGTGCAGTGGCACCATCATGGCTTGCTGCAGCCTCTTGGCTAGATCTCCTAGGCTCAAGCAATCCTCCTGCCTCAGCCTCCAAAGTAGTTGGGACTACAGGTATGTGCCACCACGCTCGGCTCATTTAATGTTTTTAATTTTTTTTTTTGAGATGGAATATTGCTTTGTCACCCATGCTGGAATGCAGTGGCATGGCTTATGCAACCTCCACCTCCCAGGTTCAAGAGATTCTCCTGCCTCAGCCTCCCAAGTAACTGGCATTTCAGGCAGGTGCCACTGTGTCTGGCTAATTTTTTTTTGTATTTTTAGTAGAGACGGGATTTCACCATGTTGGCCAGGCTGGTCTCGAACTCCTGACCTTGTGATCTGCCTGCCTCAGCCTCCCAAAGTATTGGGATTACAGGCGTGAGCCACCATGCCCGGGCATCATTTAAAAAATTTCTTATAGAGACAAGTTCTCCCTATGTTGCCCAGGCTGGTCTGGAAGTCCTGGACTCAAGTGATCTTCCTGCCTCAGCCTCCCAAATTACTGGGATTATAGGCATAAGCCACCACATCAGCCAAAAAAATAATCTGAAAAAGAAGAAAAAACATAGAAAAGCATTGGGCCATGAGCTCCCTCCACTTGGGACTGCAGGTGCAGATCTGCTACAATCCTTCTGTTGTCCTGGGCAAGTCCACTAACCTTGCTAGGCAGGGCTTGTATTCAGCAGTTTTCCAACTGGTTCTCACTCAGCACTATCTCCCCTGGTACAATAAAGGCATTATGTGTGAGGGGGAAAGGTGGGATATACAGGATAAAATGGATTTTTGAAAGAGGAGTTGCCTGCGTAAATAGGGAAAGTGGGGAACAGATGGACCTAGCATCCCATCTGCAGCAGCCCCTACCATTCTCCATGAACCCCTGGGGCTCTGAGCATGCACAGCTTGAATATCCCTAGTCCAGCCCCAACATCCCATGAGGAACCTGGAGGCTACCTAGACTGGCAGAAATGAAAGGACAAGATTAGAGTGAGATGGGTGAGGTGCCTATGGCACAGCATTTCAGGAGGTGCTTACTCTTGGGGTAGTTCAAGTGCCCACTTGCCCTTGTGTGCCCTCACAGAAATCCTGCCTGCGTTCTCCTTTTCTGATGGTCATGGACATACTCATCACCCCTACTAGAAAAGCAAGCTCCTAAGGACTACGGCTCAGCTCTGTGTCTGATTCATTCACCCCATCCAGAGGGCAAGCTCAAAGCTTGGCATGCAGTAGGTCTTAAATATTGTTGCTAAAAGATTGATTAAAGAAGGATAGAAGAAAAAAGAAAGAAAGGAAAAAAATGGCTGGGCAAGGTGGCTCACACGTATGATCCCAACATTTTGAGAGACCAAGTCAGGAGGATCATTTCAGGCCGGGAGTTTAAGACCAGCCTGAGCAACACAGCAAGACCCTGTCTCTACAAAGAATTTAAAAACAAAATTGGCTGGGCACAGTGGAGCACACATGTAGTTTCAGCTATTCCAGAAGCCAAGGCAGGAGGATCCCCTGAGCTCAGGAGTTTGAGGCTGCAGTGAGCTCTGATTGTGCCACTGCACTCCAGCCTGGGTGACAGAGCGAGACCCTGTCTTTAAAAGAAAGAAAGAAAAGAAAGAAAAAAAAAACAGAGATAGGAGAAAGCAAGCAAGGAAGAAAAGAACAAAGAAAAGAAAGAAAAGAGGAGGGAAGGAGGAAAGGACGGACGGGGAGACTCCTCACCCTCTCCGAAGCCTGCATCTGGGCTGCCAGCCAACCTGGACCAGTCACTTTGCTGCTGGGGGCAATGAGTGTGGGTAATTGTTGGCTTCAGCCTTATTCATCCTTCTTGGGGGCTGTGTGCAAAGCAGAGGATTTCACTTGCCCAGTGGGTACTGAATTATAGCTGTGGAGCCGAGTCCCATGTAATTAACCAGCAGCCGCAAGCCCCGGAGAGTCTGTGAAGGTTGCCAAGTGCACAGGTGGTTTGAGCCCTGAGCAAGGCAACTCCTAATTAGCCTTGGCCTGGTTTTTACAATCCACAGCGCTGAGACCCACCTCCTGGGAGGCTGGCTACACACTGGTTGTGGAGTTCCTTACTGGGGCTCCCAGAGTGGAATAGGGGCCCAGAAAAGCAGAATTTTGTGTGTATTTGTGCATATATTTGGGTTGGGGAGAGAGGCTTTCTTAGAACTACCCTAAGACAGTAGTTCTTCCTTTATAATCATCTTCCTTTTAAAGATGACACACTGTCTTTAGAGAGGTGATGTGCCTTGTTGAAAGCATTGGGCTGAACTCCAAATATATGTGACTCCATATCAAGTTGCCTTATCCCTCCACTATAAACATGAAACCTTAATATCATCTACCATTCCTTGAACACTTGGTGTGTTAAATGTCAGACCTTTATTTTCTAAATTCTCACCATAACTTCATGAATAGACCCACTTATTCCCATTTTGTAGTTGAAGTTCACAGAGACAAGGGGGCGTGTCTGAGGTTGTACAGCAAACAGAGGGAGGAGCCAGGATGAAAACCAAATCTGAAGGTCTGCAGCCCATGATCTTCACCGTGCTGTCTCTTGCTAGGGAGTGAAAGGCTGATGAGACACCCACAGTCAGCATGGGGAAGACTGGACCGTGGCTCACTCTCCGGATGTTAATGGTTGATGAAGCTGGGAGGCAGAAACACACACATTGTACCTCAGTTAGATGCCACTGCACTTCTTCACACTGATTAGATGAGCACACTTTTCAAAGTCTGAATAAAGGAAGTATTGGAGGAGGTACTGGGGAAATAGGGACTCTCAGAAATTGCTAGAAGGAGCATAAATTGGCATAGGATCTTTGGAGATCAGTTGCCCCATACAGCCTAGCCGTCCTTCTAGGGAGGAATGAACACTGATCTACGTGACATGAGTGGGGCTATTCCTTCCTTGCAGCATTTTTGTAATAGAGGATATGGGGAAGCAAGTTAAATGTCAGTAGGGGATGGATAAGTAAAATATGGCATATTCATACAACATGATATTATAATCAGGCATCAGCATAGATAGATCTCAAAAGCATAGTGATGGGGCCGGGCATGGTGGCTCACACCTATAATCCCAGCACTTTGTGGGGCTGAGGCAGGCGGATCTCCTGAGGTCAGGCATTCGAGACAAGCCTGGCAAACATGTTGAAACCCTGTCTCTACTAAAAATACAAAAATTAACTGGGTGTGGTGGCTGGAGTCTGTAATCCCAGCTACTTGGGAGGCTGAAGTAGGAGAATCGCTCGAACCTGGGAGGTGGAGGTTGCAGCGAGCCGAGATTGCGCCACTGCACTCCAGCCTGGGCAACAGAGAGAGACTCCACCTCAAAAAAACAAAAAACAAAAAAAATCATAATGATGGAAGGAAAAAACAGTTGTGGAACAATATTTATGTTATAGTACCACTTATGTACTTTTTAAAAACCTATAAAGCAATACCGTATATATGTATACACATATATAAGAAAAGAATAAAAACAAGAATGGGGAGAATACACACGAATTTTATCATTGGCTTCCTTTGGAGAGAGAGGGGAGGAGTCTGGGAAGAAATATAAAAGGAACTTCAATATATTACATTCAACAAATTGAGCCCCTGCTTTGTTTCAGGTACTTTTCTGGACACCGAGTATATGGCAGTGAGCAAAACAGACCAAAATCCCTGCGCATGTGAAGCTCACATTTTGGAAAAGGAGTCAGACAATAAACAAGACAAATATGCAAAATATATAGTATGTTTCATGGTGATAAGTACCAAAGAGGAAAAAGAAAGCAAAATGGCATGCACGTAGTGTAGACATTTTAGATAAGGTGGCCAGAGATGACCTCACCTGAAGGAGAGGAAAAATATCTCCAGATAGCTCAAGCAGATATCTAGGGGAAGATGTTTTAGAGACCTGCAAAGGCCCTGGGGCTGAGGCATGATTGACAAGTTCAAGTACTGAGCAGGCAGAGAGGCTGGGAAGTGCCAAAGGCAGAGAGGCAACAGGGGCTGACCTGGTGGCCAAGAGCTTTTTTGTTTACTGAGTGAGATGGAAAGCTTCTAATGGATTCTGAGCAGAGCAGTGACACAATGTAACTTTTTTTCTTTTCTTTTTCTTTTCTTTCTTTTTTTTTTTTTTTTTTTTTTTTTTTGAGACAGAGTCTCGCTCTGTTGCCCAGGCTGGAGTGCAGTGGCAGGATCTCAGCTCACCACAACCACCGCCTCCCAGATTCAAGCAATTCTCCTGCCTCAGCCTCCAGAGTAGCTGGGACTACAGGCACACGGCACCATGCCCAGCTAATTTTTGTGTTTTTAGTAGAGACAGGGTTTCACTATGCTGCCAGGCTGGTCTCGAACTCCTGACCTTGTGTTCTACCCACCTTGGCCTCCCAAAATGCTGGGATTACAGGCATGAGCCACTATGCCTGGCTGTAACTTTTATTTTAATAGAATCACTCTGATTGTTGTGTGGCTAATTAGAGGGTTTGGAGAGAGGTAAAAAGGACAGCAAAAAGGGCAGAGGCAGGGGGGCCAGTTAGGAAACAAGTGCTGAGTCTAAGGGGGATGATGGTGGCTGGAATCAGGTGGCAGCCATGGAGACAGACAAGACTGCGGGAGGATCTAGCAGGAGGTAAGCAGGAGCAGGAGCTCAGTTGGGGACAGGAGGAATTTGAGATGTTATTTGACATTCACATGGAGGTGTGGAGTAGCAGCCAGGCTATGAGATTGGAGTTCAGAAGAGAGGCTGGGTTGAAAGCATAAGTTGGGGGCAACCAGCACATAGGTGGTGTTTAGAGCCATTAGCCTGTTAATTTATTTATTTAGTTATTTATTTTTGAGATAGAGCCTTGCTCTGTCACCCAGGCTGAGCTGAAGTGCAGTCGCGCAATCATAGCTCACTGCAGCCTTGAATTCCTGGGCTCAAGCAATCCTCTCACCTCAGCCTCCCAAGTAGCTATGACTACAGTCACATGCCATCACACCTGGCTTTTTTTTTTTTTTTTTTTAGTAGAGACAAGGTCTTGCTATGTTGGCCAGGCTGGTCTCGAACCCCTGAGCTCAAGGGATCCTGCCGCCCTGGCCTCCCCAAGTGCTGGGATTACAGGCATGAGCCACCGTGCTCAGCCCTGTTAAATTTTTATTTCTTATAATTAAAAGAGCTGAAGTAAATAGGGCAGTGTCAACATCTGTTAATTCTGGGTGGTAGATACACTGGTGTTTGGAATACTCTTCTTTGTACTTTTTAGTATGTTTGAACTTTTTTCTAACAAAAAATTAATTAATAAACAGCTTATAAAGCCACAGAGCCTTTAATGTGCTGCACAATTCTGTTATGAGGGCTTCGCACATAAGGCATGACTGCCAGCAACAAGTTGAGAAGTCAAATTCAAATATCCCCTGTCACCAGCCTAAGCTCAGTGGCAGGGCTTGGCCCCGTCTCTCTGGGTTCCTGTTTTCCTATTTGGACAACAAGGGGCTGGCTTCCGACTTATCAGGGTTCTTCTAGTGCCGATCATCTAGGAGTCAAGCTGGTGCCCCATAGGCCACTCTGCCCGCTCTGATTTTACCCCCATGCTCTCCTGCCTAATCCTATATATAAGGCCAGAAATACCCCCCAGGAGAGGCCTCTGTAGGTGAAAGGTCAACTTTGCCTCCGAACAAACAGAAACTGCAGCAAAGAGAATCAGAAAGGACAGTGCCGCATGCTCTCTTGACCCTGGGACCCAAAAGTTAAGTTGAGTGTAAAAGCTGGGAGCCCCGAGACAAAAACTCCACAGTATTTATGGCTGATGAATGCATCCTGCTCAGGACTGCAGAACTATGTGGGGATCTATGAGCCTGAAACATACAAATGGGTGGGTGGCCAAACCAAACTACCAATTTGTATTAGACACAGATCGTGATAATCATATTAATAGTAATAATGTTGGTGATAATAATATTGCGCCAGATTTTGAACTCGGTGCTTAATATATATTCTCTCATTTAACCTCCACAACAATAGTGCTGTAGGGTTGTCATTTGCACGAGCTAGATTTTGCAGATCAGGAAACTGAGGCTCAGAGAGGTCAAGTACCTTGAACTCCTGAGCTCAAGCAATCCTCCCGCTTCAGCCTCCCAAGGTGCTGGGATTACAGATATGAGACACTGCATCTGGCCTGGTTTTGATATTATCATTCAGTTGGGGCAACTTCACACTGTCCATCATCCAAGGAAAAAGCGATTCCTGGCCTAGGCAGAGGAGGGAGAGAGATGGCTTCAATAAGGGTGAAGGGAAATCGCTTCCTCTCTCTGGTCTCACTTGGTTAGGCCAGACCCTCTAAACCATTAATTCTTGCTGGAGGGCAGCCCAAGAGGTGGAGGAGGCTGGGCCTGCCATGAGAGATGTGCTGGAACTGGGCTGGGGGTGCAAGCCTGGGAAGATGGATCCAGCTTCAAGACTCTGGGAGCAGCCTCACCTGGTCATGGGTCTCCTGGGCTGAGATGTCCTCCCAACCTTCTGAACCATAAATTGCTTTTACTCACCATTGGCTCCCCAGTGCCCTGCACAGTGCCTGGCCCTTGGAGGGTGATGAATGAATACATGTCCCCTACTAGGCTGTGAACTCCTTTAAGGGAGGCACCACTTGGGGATCACTACAGTATTGCCCCCTCCTCCTCTCCCCAGTGCCTGTCACAGTGACCTGCTGATGACCATGGGTCCAAATCCTTTCTCCTCATTAGAAGCTTTCAGCCCAAAATCCATGGTTCCGTGAGTCAGACTGAGGCCCAGGTGGTCCTTATGGATGAATGATGGAGACCCCACCAATCTGAGAACTGGGAGGAATGATCTCCACTGGTTATGGCCAGGCCCGTTTTTTGCCGTTCTGAATGGCAACAGCATATTTCAGCAGAGGTCCTCAGTAGAGCCACATGCAGGAGATGCAGCATTTGTCCACTCGTCACTCACTTAGTCATTTGTTCACTTATATATCCACTCTCTCACTCATGCCTTCAGTCATTTGATTAATCATCTGATTAATTCATCCATTCATCCAACATTGTGCGGAATGTTGAACGGGTTTAGAGATGCTTCAGGCACAGGTTTTTTACCTGAGAGCTCCCAAATTGGGGCAAGAAAGGTAAGAGCCAGGAAGACAAATAATCATACAGCAGCTTAGCAAGTAGTAAATGTCATGAGAAATGTACAGACACATCAGCCAAGGGATACAGAGAGAGAAAGATTTCTCCCAACTAAGAAAGGGAGTGATCAGAGGTGGCTTCCTGGAGGAAGCACCAGCTCCAGAATTTCTCCATGGGGATTGGGTGTGGATGGCAGCTTGTCAGGGAAGCTGGTAGCTGCATCCTCTACAGGGCACTTTACAAAAGACTGAAAGGTAGGCCCGGCACAGTGGCTTACGCCTGTAATCCCAGCACTTTGGAAGGCCGAGGTGGGCAGATCACTTGAGCTCAGGAGTTCAAGACCAGGCTGGGCAACATGGCAGAACCCCATCTCTAATACACACAAAAAATAGCCAGATGTGGGGACTTACACTTGTGGTTTCAGCTATTCAGGAGGCTGAGGTAGGAGGATCCTTTGAACCCAGGAGGCGGAGGTTGCAGTGAGCCGAGATCGTGCCACTGCACTCTAGCCTGGGCAACAGAATGCAACCCCAACTCGAAACAAACAAACAAACTGAAAACTAGTCAGCTGCCCATACCAAAGAATGGGGTTATAATGGAGAGTGAAAAGGTGGTAAAATCTCCCCCAAGTCCCCTCTTGCTGCTTCTGCTTTGTGTGTGGTCTAGAAGGAAAGGTTGCACGTTCTGGATGGGCACAACTCCTGATTTTCCACCCTCTCACGCATGGGGAGGGTGCGGCCAGTAGAGGTTCTTGGTGGGAACTTCTAAAGCTCAGGGCCAAGGATAGAGGCCCCTGACTGCCCATAGTAAGGGCTTTTACAATCAACCAGGGAGATAGGATGAGGCCCTGAGCTGAGGCAGGAGGAGCCCCTGTGAAGGAGGGAACAGAAATGGCAGATAATAGAACGCATAGGACTTATAGGACTTGGA
This sequence comes from Hylobates moloch, assembly GCF_009828535.3. Taxonomy (NCBI): domain Eukaryota; kingdom Metazoa; phylum Chordata; class Mammalia; order Primates; family Hylobatidae; genus Hylobates; species Hylobates moloch. The sequence goes on from NW_026652281.1 coordinate 92,125,642, forward strand.
GACAGGGTGGACGTAGCTGCCAACCTGAGCTCCATGTGTGCATTTGAGCCTGAGCCTGGTTCCCTGAAACCTTGCCAGGTGGGCAGGTGATGTGAGTGCAGCCACCTGAACCCGTGGTGAGAAGCCACCCAAATGACTGTACTGCTCGGCCTCTCCTCTGCCCTCCTCCACCTGCCCTTCCCAACTCGCAGCCCAAGGCGTCTGGCTGGGCCGTGTGCAGGGCGTCTGGCCCCAGGGAGAGGTGGGGTGAGCTGCAGACTACACCCACATGACTATAAATGGGGAGCCTCTGGCTGCTGCTCACTCAGCCTCCCTTCCCCAGCCGTAACAGCACTGGAGCCTTTCGGACACCTGGACCATGGACCCCAGGGAATGTGTCTGCATGTCTGGTGAGTAAAGAGGCCCTCCCTGGGGTCTGGGAACCTTGGACCAGCTTCCTACAGGAAGCCTGCAGGTCCCTGATGAAAACTTCTCTTCCCTCCAATTAGGAGCCACCAATGGGGGTCGTCCTCGGAGCCGACAGATGGACTGGCCACCTGTGGGGCAGCTCCCACTCTCTGTTGGCTCCCAGCCTGATGTTCTAGAATCAATATCCTGGCTCAGGGAATGGCTGAGAGGGGGACCTGCAAACTTTGGTCTTTCTAGCGTTGGCCCCTAAGGGCAGCCACCAGGATGAGGAGAAGAGCTCTGGTCCAGAACCTGGCAACCTGATTTGGGTCCATTGCTGCCATCCCCTCCCTGGCGCTTATTCTTTCTGGTCCTCAGTTTCCTCATCTGTAGACTGAGGTTCCTTATTCCCAGCCAACTACATCCCAGAGCTGCTATGAAAGTGCTAAAACCATTAAGCGCCTGCAGATGTCAGGGGAGTTGTGGACTCCCCTAACTTATGTGGACTCTTGAGTCTCTGAAACTGCTTAATTCCACAGGAGCATGTTGGCCAGAAGGAGAGAAATCAGGGTTCAAAGCCATCCTGGGCTTTTACAGTCATGCAAATGGTATGAAGAAGTCTCACAAGTCTGGGTGCTGTGGCTTACAACTGTAGTCCCAGCACTTTGAGGCTGAGGCAGGAGAATCACTTGAGGCCAGGAGTTCAATACCAGCCTGGGCAACATAGTGAGACTCCACGTCTACAAATTTTTTTTTGAACTTAGCTGGGCATAGTAGTGTGCACCTTAGTCCCAACTACTCAGGAGGCTGAGATGGGAGGATCACTTGAGCCCAGGAGTTCGAGGCTACAGTGAACTAGGATTGCACCACTGCACTCCAGCCTAGGTAATAGAGCAAGACCCTCTCTCAAAAAAAAAAAAAAAAAAAAAGGAAAAAAAGAAAAAGAAAGAAAATGAAGTCTCACAAGACTCCCTTGTCCTTAACAGGACATCTCTGTACCAAAAACTTGCAAAAGAGGCAGAAGCTTCCAGCATTTTGAAACTCAAAATGAAAAATGGGATAATTTTTTTTAAGTGTAGATGATCATTATGATATAAAAACAAGGTGGTGGCTCACATCTGTAATCCTGGCACTTGGGGAGTCCAAGGCAGGATGATCACTTATGCCCAAGGACTTTGAGACCAGCCTGGGCAATATAACAAGGCCCTGTTTCTACAAAAACTTTAAAAAATTAGCCAGGTGTGGTGGTGCATGCCTGTGGTCCCAGCTACTCAGGAAGCTGAGGCAGGAAGATCACTTGAGCCCAGGAGCTTGAGGCTACAGCGAGCTGTGTTCCCACCATGGCACTCCAGCCTGGGTGACAGAGCAAGACCCTGTTAAAAGAAAGGAAGAAAGAATAGAAGGAAAGAAACAAGGAGAGAAAGAAAGGGAGAAAGGGAGAGAGAGAGAGAGAGAAAGAGAAAGGGAGAAAGGGGGAGAGAGAGAAAGAGAAAAGAGAAAAAGACAGAAAGGGAGAAAGAGAGAAAGAGAGAGAAAGAGAAAGGGAGAAAGGGGGAGAGAGAGAGAGAGAAAGAGAAAAGAGAAAGAAAGGGAGAAAGAGAAAAAGAGAGAAATAAAGAGAGAAAAAAGAAAGAAAGACAAAGGAAGGAAGGAAGGAAGGAAGGAAGAAAGGAAGGAAGGAAGGAAGGAAGGAAGGAAGGAAGGAAGGAAGGAAGGAAGGAAGGAAGGAAGGAAGGAAAGGAAGAAACAAAACAAGGTGTGGCTCTGTGGCTCTTGTTTTGAGTTCACTGACGTTTCTTGACCTTTCTTAAACCATTCACAGTTTTCATCTTGACTTGTGAAGGTGACAAGGGTGTGAAAGGGGTTTTTGTTTGTTTGTTTGTTTTAAGACAGAGTCTCACTCCATCACCCAGGCTGGAGTGCAGAGGTGCGATCTCGGCTCACTGCAACCTCCATCTCCCAAGTTCAAGAGATTCTCGTGTCTCAGCCTCCCTAGTAGCTGAGATTACAGGTGTGTGCCACCACGCCTGGCTAATTTTTTTTTTCTCGTAGAGATGGGGTTTCTCCATGTTGGCCAAGCTGATCTCAAACTCCAGGCCTCATGTGATTCCCCTGCCTTGGCCTCCCAAAGTGCTGGGATTACAGACGTGAGGCACTGTGCCTAGCCAAGAGGGTGTGAAAGGCTTTGATAGTTCTCAGAGGAATCTTGGGCTTGGAAACGCTGGCCTCGTCTGTTGGTTCTCATTGTACATAAGAATTATTTGGGTTGCTTTTCAAAAATATGAACTCCATTTCCCCACCAAGACTTATGAATCAGAACATCTCGAGTGTTGGTCCCAGGAATCTGCATTTTCACAGTTATCCCAGGCATGATTGATGCAGCCATGCCAGTTCCCATCCATGGCCTGTGACTGTGGACTATTGCACGGTCCTTGACACTGGGGTGATGCTCAGCAGCCTTGTCACCCTCTTGTCCAGCCAGTCCCCAAGGACAGCCCAGGAGCCTTGCCACTCTGACAGTTGGCATCATGCCTTATGTTCCCCACTCCATCTCCATCCTCACGTTTGTGGTGGCTCTGTCCTGTCTTCTAGGAGGAATCTGCATGTGTGGAGACAACTGCAAATGCACAACCTGCAACTGTAAAACGTGTCGGAAGAGTGAGTATGGTGACTGGGGGCACCATGGGCTGGGAGTTAGAAAAGTCCAATCCAGGCCAGGTGCGGTGGCTCACGCCTGTAATCCCAGCACTTTGGGAGGCTGAGGTGGGTGGATTACCTGAGGTCAGGAGTTCAAGACCAGCCTAGCCAACATGGTGAAACCCCGTCTCTACTAAAAATACAATAATTAGCTGGGCATGGTGGTGGGTGTCTGTAATCCCAGCTACTCGGGAGGCTGAGGCAGGAAAATTGCTTGAACCCAGGAGGCAGAGGTTGCAGTGAGCGGAGATCATGCCATTGCACTCCAGCCTTGGTGACAAGAGTGAAACTCAGTCAAAAAAGGAAGGAAGGAAGGAAGAGAGAGAGAGAGAGGAAAGAAGAAAGAAAGAAAGAAAGAAAGAAAGAAAGAAAGAAAGAAAGAAAGAAAGAAAGAAAGAGAAAAAGAAAGATCCAATCCCCATCCTCAATCCTCCAGCCATGGTGGATTGGGGCTTGCGGGGAGGGGGTCTGGATGCCTTTTACCCACTTGGGAGAGATCTGAAATGAGAACCATGTGGAGACCTATGGCAGAGCTCTCCATGGCTGCAGCCCACCCAGGGATGAGGGAATCCATAGTGTTTGGAGCAGGAAGAGGACTGAGGGGAGGTTCTGTCCTGCCCAGTGGTAACAGGGATAGAGCACTGGCCTGGAATCATGAGCCCTAGGTTCTAGTCTTGCCTTTGCCACTGTCTCATGACCTTGGCAAACCCTCTCCCTTCTGTGGGCTTCTGATGGACTCTAGATGGTCCCTTCCAGTTCTAACATCCCTCAACCTCCTGTCCCAGCATTTTTGCTAATGTGGATTGAAACCTCATACACACACCCTTCTTTTCCTACTTCCTCTAAGTGGTGGGAGGGGCAGTGGTGAGATGAGAGTGTTGACCCACAGCGGATCTGCGCATCTCCTGACTCTTTCAGGCTGCTGTCCCTGCTGCCCCCCGGGCTGTGCCAAATGTGCCCGGGGCTGCATCTGCAAAGGAGGCTCAGACAAGTGCAGCTGCTGCCCATGAAACCCATCCATCATGCCCACCCCTTCCAAGGAGAGAAACCTGGGAGGTGTCTATACAGTGCATGAATCGAGAAGGTGAAATAATTGTACAATAGGTTGTGCTTTTTATATATTTGCCCAAATGTGGCATTGGTCACATTCATGTAAAGTACTTGGGGCAATAAAGTTTTCGCTCTTGGTTGTCTGGTGGCTCAGAGCATTGTTTTACCCTAACCCAGCAAGACCAAAAGGGGCTGCTTCTGTTGCAGATCCTGTAACCACCACCCACATGTACCTGTGACAGTTGGCTGCCTACTGCAAGGTCCTACGACTCTGCCTGGGGGCTTTCTCCTCCTGCACAAGCTTGCTTGACCCATGCATAGGGCAGGCCAGGAATACTGAGGAGCTAAAGTCACTGGGAACAGCCCTTAGCCAATGACAAGTGTAGATCGGTGGGTAAATATCCCAGCATCTTTACCCCTCAAAAGGAACAACTCTGAGACTCATTCTATGCTGTCTCCCAGAAGTCTCTAGAAGCACTGAGCTTCAAAAACTCACAGCAGTAACCTGCTCATTAATGTAACCTACAGTGGCCTCCTTCCTTGCCTCACCTTCCCAATTCCCCACCATTGCTTTCTGGGATCTCCACCCAAAGAAACTACTTGTACAGGGTCCGCTTTGTGGGTAACCTAATCTTGGCCAGGCTTTCCTGGCATAGCCCAGAATACCTCATTGTGCAAATGTGGCTGTTTAATGGGCTTGAGCACTGAATCCGTCAGGAATGGAGGCTGTGTGTGTCTAAAGGAAATCTCCAAGGTCAAGACATGGAGGCCATTAGCTGCCCTGGTTTGGTTATTTGGATCAGTCTTTAGGACTGGATGACCTGGAAGGCATGAACCAGGAAGAAGATGCCGGTGGAGGTGCAGAAACAGCATCCTAAGCAGACCCCCAGGAGATGACTTTTTAGCTAAACTGCTGAGAAAGCTGAAGTCCCTGGAGGCTGGCACTGGGGACTGGGGGTGATCCCCAGCTCTCACCCACACCACCATCCTTAACAGAGCTGAAGACAAACCCAAGCTCTGAGATCGTTTTCATTCATGCCATCAAGGGCCTGAACTAGGGCCCCTCAGAGACCAGAGCGGCCTCCTCCTCCACCAGCCTCTGTCAAGCAACCATCAGATACAGGAGTGGGTGAGAATAGAGCCTTTGCTGAGGTCACAGAGCAGCCCCAGGGTGGGCTGGGCTCAGCTAGCAGGATTTACTGCATGCTTCCTGGAACTGGTCACTTTCATAATCCACACTGTCATTATCCCTGTTTGGAACTTAGCTGGGGCTTCCCTAGGAAGGTTTTCAGCCTCTGTCCATGAGTTGTGCCTTAGACACAGAATCATAGTGCAATGGAAACAGCTTGGCCCTGGGAGTCACTCTACCCATCCCTGGCAACATGACCTTGACCAGGTCATTTAACCTTTTGAGGCTCAGTTTCCTTATCTGTGAAATGTGTCTCCTTCACAGAGTTGTAGAGAGAAACTGTAGCATAGAATCTGCACATAGCAGTGCCCCATTAACATAGATTTTAGCAGAGCTACAGCCTGTCCTAGGCTTCTGTTTACTGATCTCTGAGAAGGCCCCTACTAAGCCATTCTCTGTCATTGCAGAGCTCTTAAGCACCTTGAGAAGGACACAAAGCAAGGGATTATACCTTCCAGGGGGCAGAACAGTCCCTTGTGCCTCCAGCAAGCAGGTTGGACACTCACCCTGCAACCTCTGCCTCGGTACCCACTGGGATGCCAACTCATCTCATCCAAATGCCTTTAGAGTCAGTACTTCTGCATGATCTCACTCCCATCACATCCTTGAAAGGGAGATTCAGCCTTCAGAGTCTCATATTAATAATAATAATATTAACAACTAATATTTATTGAGCACTTAATATGTGTTCAACACCTAATAAGTGCCAAGCGTTGTCCTAAGCAGTTTATAAACATCATCTCATGGACTCTGCACTAGCAGGACCACCTCAGAGCCAGATAACCAGGGCCCTGCTCTGGGCCCTCTGCTTTAGAGGACCTGGTCTTCCTCCTCCCCACAGGAGAGGAGTCCGAGGATCCCAGGAGATCTGTCCAGCTAGAACTCATGTTCATTCCTCCCCTAAATCCCCCATCTAGCACCATCTAGACAATGCTTTGAGTACCTGGGACCCCAAAGGCTAGTTCTAGGGTCTGCATAGGCCCCCTCTCCCAGCGGTCTATCCTTCCTGAAGGTGCACCATGCCATCAGTCTGTACACTCCTGGGCCCGAAGGATGGCCAAGGGCAGAGGTATTCAGAGATGGGAGGTTGTGTGAATAGAGATTGGACACACGAGTTTTTATGTCTACATAGAGTGGAGAAGTCAGGGTGGGAAGAGCAGGGGTTGAACTGCACCTAGGCTTCCATTCTTGCTTTCGCCCTAGGCTCCGCAAGTGTTAGGGGCAGGCCTGCACTAACAACCCTGGAAGAGGATCCTGTTAGATAATAGGATCCTGTTAGATCCCCCACTTTGCAGATGAAGATGCTGAGGCTCCAGGAAAGTCAATGGCTGAAAATCACAAGACTTCCAGGGGGCAGAACTGGGAACTGAACTCAGGTCTGCCTGACTCAGAGGCCATGCTCTTATCTATGCGATATGGATGAGGCAGAGGGGAGGCTGCAGGCAATGCTGCCCCAGACCCAGGCACGAAGAGTCTTTGCCTGGGGCCTTATACTTAAGAGAGCACGTACACTACAAGCACACAAATGTGTTAAAGCAGCGGCCCCCGACCTTTTTCGCACCAGGGACCGGTTTCAGTGGAAGACAACTTTTCCACGGACGGTGGGGCAGGGCGAGATGGTTTTGGGATGAAACTGTAGTTAGATTCTGATAAGGAACGCACAACCTAGATTCCTCGCATGTGCAGTTCACAGTAAGGTTCTCATTCCAATGGAATTCCAATGCCACCTCTGATCTGACAGGAGGCAGAGCTCAGGCGGTAACATTCACTTGCCCCGTGGCCTGGTTCCTAACAGGTCACGAAGCAGTACTGCAGCCCGGGGGTTGGGGAAGCCTGTATTAAAGAATACTTGGGGCCCCTGTCACTCAGGATCTCGTATTTGCCGTTACAGTGTGATCAAGTAATCCTGAACATCTTCCCTGGTTACTAACACTGTTCAGGCCCTGGGGAAACACTTCTCCATCTCTTGCTCTATGTCCTCAAAACAAAGAGTGACTATATTTGAATGCCAGCATGGTTTTATAGATTGTCCCAATGCTGATGTCAGAGATAGACACTGTCTTCAAAGTACAGGGAGGATTTAAGTGTAGAAATTAGAAAAAAGACAAATTAACAAACTCATCAAATCCTCCTCAAAAAGCATGAATGCAACAGACCCTCATGTCACACCATCATCTCCCATGAGTGTGACTTGTCCATTTTCTTGCTTTTCTTTGTGTTCCAATTTGTGTTTCCAGAATATTTATGATTTTATGCTAATTGCAGAAGCTGCACAAGGCAACTGAGGAATGTTTTGTAATATTAAGCAATTCATATTATTCATATAAATTCATATTACTCTTAAATTGGTGTAGATAGAGCTGTAGCTGTAGATAAATATACAGATATACATACTATGGACTAAATGTGTGCCCCCAAAATTCATATGTTGAAGCCTAAATCCCCAATGTGATGGTATTTGGAGGAGGGGCTTTTAGGAGGTAATTAGGTTGTAAGGCAGAGTCCTCATGAATAGAATCAGTGCCTTTATAAGAAGAGATGGGCCGGGCCCAGTAGCTCATGCCTATAATCTCAGCACTTTGGGAGGCCAAGGCAAGCAGATTGCTTGAGCCCAGGACTTTGGGACCAGCCTGGGCAACATGGCAAAACCCCATCTCTAAAAAAAATACAAAAATTAGCCAGGAGTGGTGGCACACACCTGTAGTCTCAGCTACTCAGGAGGCTGGAGTGGAAAGATGGCTTAAGCCCAGGAGGCAGAAGAAGAGGTTGCAGTGAGCTGTGTTTTTGCCACTGCACTCCAGGCTGGGCAATAGAGTGAGACCCTGTCTCAAAAAAAAAGAGGCATGAAGTGATCTCTCTGTCTCTCTTTTCACTGTATGTGAGGATACAACCAGAAAACAGCCACCTATAAACAAGAAAGTGGGCTCTCACCAGACACTAGATAGGTCTGTGCCTTGATCTTGGATTTCCCAACCTCCAGAACTGTGATAAATACATTTCTGTTGCTTAAGCCACCTAGTCTATAGTATTCTGTTATAGCAGCCTGAATTGACTAAGACATACATAAATATGTAAGATATACCTTTATATATGTAGATAGAATTTTTAAATATTTCAACTGGATGAACATCAAGTTCTAGAACAATGAATCATTTTATTTTAATAAAAATATTTAATAGAATTTCATTAAATCCTTAAGAAATTAAATAGGCTGGGCATGGTGGCTCAGGCCTGTAATCCCAGCAGTTTGGGATGCCAAGGTGGGCAGATCACCTGAGGTCAGGAGTTCTGCTGACCTAGCCTGGCCAACATGATGAAACCCCATCTCTACTAATAATATAAAAATTAGCTGGGCATGGTGGTGCATGCCTGTAATCCCAGCATGTTGGGAGGCCAAGGTTGGTGCATCACTTGAGATCAGGAGCTCGAGACCAGCCTGGCCAACATGGTCAAACCCTGTCTCTACAAAAATACAAAGCTTAGCTGGGCATGGTGGCACGTGCCTGTAATCCCAGCTACTCAGGAGGCTGAGGAAGGAGAATCGCTTGAACCTGGAAGGCAGAGGTTGCAGTGAGCCGAGATCTTGCCGTTGCACTCCAGTCAGGGTGACAAGAGCGAAACTCCATCTCAAAAAAAAAAAAAAAAGGAAGACATTAAGAAAGGAAGGAAGGAAAAAAGAGAGAGAGAGAAGGAAAGATGAAAGAAAGAAAGAAAGAAAGAAAGAAAGAAAGAAAGAGAGAAAGAAAAAGAAAAAGAAAAGAAGGAAAGAAAGAGAAAGAAAGAAATTAAAGAATATAGGACATTGAAGCTGGATGGAGAAATGTAGATGATCTTGGCGGCTTTCTTAAGCACATGCATCTCTGGGATGACCACTTCTGGCTGCCTCATAACAATAGAAAAATAAACCTCTATTTACGGTTTCAGCCACCGTTCAGCTAAAAGCAATCTGATATATTGTATAATCATGAATAAGTCTTCCATGCTCTGTCTGTTAAGTTGTTATGAAATTTGGAATAAAATAAAATTTGAAATAAAATGTCAAATAAAATTTTAAAGCCAGATGTGGTGGCTCATGCCTGTAATCTCAGCACTTTGGGAGGCTAAGGCAAGAGGATCCCTTGAGCCCAGGAGTTTGAGGCTGCAGCGAGCTATGATCATGTGCACTCCAGCCTGACAGAGTAAGAGCCTGTCTCTAAAAAATAATAACAAACAAATAAATCAATCATTTTTGCAATATTATGATTATGTAAGTACAGTTTACTGGAGAGCCAAGGATAAATGGATCCACAAAGAAGAATATGTAACTCCGTATCAATAAACGTGGGCCACTTAGATAAAGAAGTTAAGCTCTTTCAGAATTTATCTAGCAGATTTTCTGCTTCTCACCAGAAAACCCATAAAAAAAGAAAAAAAAAAAAAAAAATAATAAAAAATATAAATATAATTATATATAAATATAAATATATAATTTTTTATATATTATATTTATATTATATAAATTTTATTATATATTATATAAATATAAATATAAATTTTTTTATATATAAATATTATAAATTATATATTATATATATAAATAAATATAAATTTTATTATATATAAATAAATAAAAAAATATAAAAAATACAAAAAAAAAAAATAAAAGAAAAGAAATAAAAGAATAATATTCTCTTCTGAGACTTGCTCAGAATCAGGTCACATTTTAGTTTGCTTACAATTTGGACTATTATTTCCTTACAGGACTTTTATGTCTTTCCTGGCATTTCAACTGTCTTTTTTCCCCCTTGTATAGGCACATGGGCAGATATGTCTTTTACTCTATCATTAAGATAATTCCATTTTTAATCATGCTATTTGTCGAGTGATCTAATATTCACTGACTTGTTTCCGGATCTGCTATACAACTGTCATTCTGGGATGTATTTTCATTGCTCTCCTAGTTTAGAACCATTGCTTCTTGGATTCCCCTATCATTCTCTATCTTGGACTCCTTTTCATTTTGCTGGTGCCTCACCTCACCCCACCAAAACAAAAGCACCCCAAAATCTCCTATAGACTTCTGCACTCCTTGATTTGAGCTGTGGCTTTCTCTACTCCCATTTACCCGTAAATGTGATTTAACTCATTCCAGTATTCCAGAAATGGTAAAATCTCTGATACCTTGATGTACTGTCCAAGCCATCTCCCCCAACACAGCTCTTTCATTGGTTTTTCTTTTTCCCTCTTTATCCTTCTTTACTTTCTTTCAGTGTGTATTCAGGAGGAGGAGAGGAAATCTATGTGCCCAGCCTCTCATCTTGAGCCAAAAATCTGAGCCAGGCTTTTCATTGGTATGATTTTGAATCTTTACAATAACTGTGCAGGATAGAGATTATCATCCATTCCACAGGTGAGGAAAACTGAGACTCAGGGAAGTGAGAGACCTTGTCCCAAGCTCAAGCAGAACTAGCTGGTGGAGAAGCTTGAAGGCCATGAGGTAAGGTGAGATGGAGGGGAAGAAAGGCCACAGGGATAAGTGAGCAGAGCGGCTACCTGTGGCCCTGAGGGATAACACTTGAGCATTAAGAGGAATCACCAAGGAAACAGATTTTAGGTCAAGAAAAAGAAGAGCTCTCTCATGTCAGAGCAGCCTAGAGCAGGAAAGTGTTGTGTCAGGAGGCTGACACGTCATGGCTTGTGTTCCTGTACTGCCTAAGGGACAATGGCAACCTCAGAAAGGCTGTGACCCACTCTGCACCTGCTCAGGCCATACCTGGACTGGGGTGGAGGCCAGAGGAGGGTGTGGTGAGGAGGGAGGAGGAGCTCAGATCACAGGACAGGAAGGCAAGGTCCTCAGGTGGGCTGTAGGGGACGCTCCAGGCCCAGAGACGGGGCAGCAAGAATCATCTGCGTTTTGAGGGCGGATGTTCTCACTTCACTCTGGCTGCTGTTGGGACCCAAGAGAGCCTAGAAAAGTCCTAGGAACTTCAGACATGGCTGCTGGGAGGACAAATCAGGACAAGCTCTCCAAGGGCTCACCAGGCCATAACAACGTGCAAATCACCCAGATTCACAAGGCGTGGGCTTTTAAAATAATTTGGCAATATGAATACATCAAAGAACCATAAAAACATTCTTCCTGCTTGACCCTGTCATTTTACTTCTAGAAACCTATTCTAAGGAGTTCACCACAAATTCAGAAAAGAAGGAAAAAGAAGGCTGGGCACAGTGGCTCACGCCTGTAATCCAGCACTTTGGGAGGCCAAGGCAGGTGGATCGTTTGAGCCCAGGGAGTTTGAGACCAGCCTGGGCAACACAGTGAAGCCCCATCTCTACAAAAAATACAAAATTGGCCAGGCACGGTGGCTCATGCCTACAATCCCAGCACTTTGGGAGGCCGAGGTGGGAGGATCGCTTGAGCCCAGGAGTTCAAGACCAGCTTGGGCAACATAACAAGACCCCATCTCAATTGTCAAAATATTTATTAAAAAAAAATTGTAATACAAAAATTAGCTGAATGTGGTGGCATGCACCTGGAATCCCAGCTACTTGCAAGGATCTGGCAGGAGGATCACTTGAGCCCAGGAAGTCAGGGCTGCTGTGAATGTTTGCACCATTGTACTGCAGCATGGGCGACAAAGTGAGACCCTGTCTGAAAAAAGCGAAAGACAACCTTACTCACAAAAAGATTCATTGCAGTACTATTTATATTTGTGAAAAACTGGAAACAACCTAAAGTCCAAGTCCGTGAAAATGTTCAAGTAAGCTAAGACTATAAAAAAAACAAAAACAGGCCGGGTGCTATGGCTCATGCCTGTAATCCCAGCACTTTCAGAGGCTGAGGCGGGCAGATCACTTAAGGTCAGGAGTTCAAGATCCGCCTGGCCAACATGGTGAAGCCCCTGTCTCTACCAAAAAATATAAAAAAAAGTAGCTAGGAGTGGTGGTGCACACCTGCTACTCGGGGATGCTGAGGTGGGAGAATCGCTTGAACCCTGGGCAGAGGTTGCAGTGAGCCAAGAGCGTGCCACTGCACTCCAGCCTGGGCGACAGAGTGAGACCTTGTCTCAAAAAAAAGGCAAAAACACAGAAAATGGTTACAGCAAAACCTAAACAGATAATAAGCCATAAATTAGTTATGCAGTAGTTTTTCAAAAAGAAGCCACATAGAATACAAAATATACTATACTAAATGTCAACAGGGATTATGTTCAGATCACAGTAAAAGATAATTTTTACTGTTCCTTCTTTCTGTGTTTTAGAATTTCCCAAAATTTTCTGAAGTAGCATGTTTTAAAATAAATAAATACGTTCTGAAAAGGAAAAAAAAAGCATGTATTCTTTGAGCCAGAAATTTTACTTTAAGAAATGTTCTATGGAAAGGAAAAGAAGAACCATGAATATACACATACAAATGCTCCCAAGATGTTTATCATGGCATGGATTATAATAGTGAATTTGGAAACAATCAAAATGTCTCAAAGTAGGGTACTGGGTAAGTCAATTATGGAATAAATCTATTAAAATAAAATTATAGAAGTGAAATTCATGTCATGGATGTTCACAATCTACTGATAAGCAAGGAAGAAAGTCATTTATAAATCAGCATGTACTGTGGGCTTCTAATTTTATGTCTAAGGGGATTATATATGTACTTTTCATTTTTTTCCAGAATTTTCTACAATCAACAAAGAAGGAGGAGGAGTTGGGGAGAAGAGCTAGACCCAGGTGGAGACCCAGGTGTTTTTAAAATCTGAGGCACAGATGGCATGAATTATCAAATTTAATTTTGAAGACAAGGAAAGGGTAGAATATTTGGAATTGAAACCTTCTTGGAAAAGTTGGGCCATCTGACGACAAGAGATATAGGCTAAATGGAGGATTCCCCCTTCTCTGTGCCCAGCTTTACTGTCCACCTTCCCTTGAAAATTACTTCCCCAAGTGTCTTCCTTCGATTTGACATATTTGAGCCCCCAAACACCTTTGTTGACGAGGCAGGGGCAGCTCATGACACTCTGCGTTTGATAGAGGCCAAACATGCAAGTTGGCGATAAGGCCGGGATTGCGAAGCAGGTCTTTTGATTTCACTGGCTCTTTTCCCTACATGTTTGAGCTGCTAAAAATCAAGGTAGGGTTGTTACAGGATAAAGTAGAGCAGGATTTCTCAGCTTTGGCAATATTGACATTTGGGGCCAGATGAGCCTTGGTTTTGGGGGGTTATCCTGTGCATTTTAGGATATTTGGCAGTATCCCTGGCTTCTATCCATTAGACACCAGTAGTGCCACTGCCCCCGAAACCCCAACACTATCAAAAATGTTTCCAGACATTGCCAAATGACCCCGGGGGCAAAATCACCCACTGCTGAGAACCACTGAGATAAATGAGGTGTGAGAGGGATCTTTGATGCTCCAAAGTCATTCCTGGGAGAAGGCAATGCTGCCTGTTCCTGCACCTAGGAAGCTAATAATTAGGAAGGGAGAGAGGGGATATCAGTTTATGTAAAATGGCGTGGGTGCTACTGATCTACTATGCAGACTCCTAGCAGCATTTTGATCTTTTCTTTTCTTTCCTTTTCTTTCTTTCTCTCTCTCTCTTTCTTTCCCTCCCTCCCTCCCTTCCTTCCTTCCCTCCTTCCTTCCCTCTTTCCTTTCTTCTTTCTTTCTTTTCTTTTTTTTTTTTTTTTTTGAGACACGGTCTCACTTTGTCACTGAGGCTGGAGTGCAGTGGCATGATCTCTGCTCACTGCAGCCTTGACCTCCCGGGCTGAAGGGATCCTCCTGCCTCAGCCTCCCAGATGCCTGGGACCACAGGCACATGCCACCACACAGCTAATTTTTTGTAGAGATGGGGTTTCACCATGTTGCCCAGGCTGGTCTCGAACTCCTGAGTTCAAACGATCCGCCCGCCTCAGCTTCCCCAAGTGCTAGGATTACAGGCATGAGACACCGCACCTGGCCCATGTGTTGATCTTTTATTAAGCAGCTTTCTCCTCACCCAGGATGTGGGTTCTTGAAGAAGGAAATTTCTTACTAATCTTTGTATCTGGCATTCCTAACACAAAGTCTGGATTAAGTTGATGCTCAATAGATGTTTGTGGTCTGAAATGAAATTCACCACCATGTTACTCTTTTAAGCCAAGCAGGATGGTGGGGGCTACAGGGTAACTTCCTGGCTCCGTATTTAACTAAGCCTGACTCTTCATGACTCAACCTTCAAGGGGTCCCACAAAAAGAATTAGCCCAAAGTCAGACTCACTCAATTCTCACAGGCATTCATTCACTCAACATTCAAAGGACATTTCAGGTACTCAGGGAACTTTGCTAAGCACAGGAGTGGGGAGGGGAAGGAATCATCCCTCTTAGCCCCCAACTTCAGGGATCTCAGAGTCTGTCTTGGAGATGTCAGAATGTCTTGTCTCCTCTCCTGTAGGGGAGAATATATCTAGACAAGACCCCACAGAAGTGCCAAGGAGGGGAGGTTACAGCTGGCTGCAGGCAGGAGTGAAGACTTCCTGGAGGATGTGGCATTTGAGCAGGGCCTAAAAGGATATGTAGTTTTTTGTTTTGTTTTGTTGTTTTGAGACAGGGTCTCACTCTGTCTCCCAGGCTGGAGGGCAGTGGCAAGATATCAGGTCGCCGCAACCTCTGCCTCCCAGGTTCAAGTGACTCTCCTGCCTCAGCCTCCTGAGTAGCTGGGATTACAGACATGAGCCACCACACCCAGCTAATTTTTGTATTTTTAGTAGAGACAGGGTTTCACCATGTTGGCCAGGCTGGTCTCAGACTCCTGATCAAGGCGGTGATCTGCCCACCTTGGCCTCCCAAAGTGCTGGGATTACAGGCATCAGCCAATGCGCCCGGCCTGAAATTTCTTTTAAAAGGAAATCTCGTATCACTACTGTAGAAGAGATGCTGAATCATTTGCCATAAACAGGAGGTAACCATGGAGACAAATACAGACAACATAAAGCCAAGTTGTTAAATGTCTAGCTAGGTACTGTGGTATGGTGGGGCTCCCCTGTTCTTTCCTGACTCCTCAGCCCATTCTCTGTTAAAAAGGGGAGCTGGGATCGGGCACGGTGGCTCACGCCTGTAATCTCAGCACTTTGAGAGGTTGAGGCAGGAGGATCACTTGAGCCCAGGAGTTTCAGACCATCCTGGGCAACATGGTGAAACCCTGACTCTACCAAAACAAACAAACAACAATATACCCCCAAAACCACACACGCACAAATTAGCCAGGCATGGTGGTGTGTACCTGTGGTTCCAGCTACTTAGAAGGCTGAGGTGGGAGGATCGCTTGAGCCAGGGAAGTCAAGGATGCATTGAGCCATGATTGTACCACTGCACTCCAGCCTGGGTGGCAGAGCAAGACCCTGTCTCAAGGAAAAACGAGGGAGGGAGGGAAGGAGGGAGGGAGTGAGAGAGAGAGAGAGAGAGGGAGAAAAGCTGGGCACTGAGAGAGAGAAGGAGAGGCACTGAAGACAGCTCCAAGCTGAGTCTCCTTGGAGCAACCAGGAAGATTCATTAAGACTGAAAAGAGAATAATTTTTAATGTGATTCGAGGTTATTTCATACAATCATCTCACTTTGGGAAGCTAGACCAGTGGAATCAGGCTTGGAGTCAAGAGACATGGTTCAGGTTCTGGCTTCATTACAACTTTGCTGTGTGACTTTGGACAAAATCTATGCTGTCTCTGAGTTTCCTCATCTGCTAAAAAAAAGTCAGATGGTACTCATGGGGTGAGTTTTCAGAAAGAATCTCAGGATCCCTACTGAAACCCTGGTGTAAGTGGGGCAAGGATGTCACAGGTGAGCGGCAGCTATCTGGGCCAGGGATGCGGGGGTAAAGGAATTTACCAAGACAGTTGTAGATAAAGAAAGGCAGATTTATTAAAGAAAGTATGAAAATACATTGCCGGGGAGCAACTGGCAAAACCAGCAGAAGAGGAGCCAACTGCAAGGAAGCACAGGCTTTCTGAGGATTTTATAGAATGGAACTTGGGCTGATTGATAACACCAATGCAGTCGGGAGCTTAACTTGCATTCTTTCCTCAGCAGGGGTGTTTGATAAATTGAGGCGTTTGATGGTAAGCAGGAATTCTGTGAGTTATGTATGTTATCTGCACGGGAGGGCCATATGTCCTGGGCCAAGGTAGACCCAGAGGTTATTTGCTTTATCTCTTTGCTCTCTCTCGTCCCACCAGTCTGACTCCTTTTCCCTAATTAGGATTCCACAAAGGGGCTGGGCATGGTGGCTCATGCCTGTAATCGCAGCACTTTGGGAGGCCAAGGCAGGTGGATCGCCTGAGGTCAGGAGTTCAAGATGACCCTGGCCAACATGGTGAAATCCCGTCCCTACTAAAAATACAAAAAATTAGCTGGGCGTGATGGCGGGCGCCTGTAATCCCAGCTACTGGGGAGCCTGAGGCAGAAGAATTGCTTGAACCCGGGAGGTGGAGGTTGCAGTGAGCTGAGATCACACCACTGTACTCCAGCCTGGGTGAGAGTGAGACCCTGTCTCAAAAAAAAAAAAAAAAAAAAAAAGAAAAGAAAAAAAAGAGGATTCCACAAAGGATAGGACAGGGGAGGAGGGGAATTTTGCCAACTTGAGGGCAAGATCTCGGGGCATCAATGATCCAGTGACATTTGGGAAGCCAACATCACAAAAGACCTAAAAGAATGTAGGCCCCCAGAAGCTAGTTCCTGTGGCTCACAGTGACTGCACTGAGCTCAGAGATTTGGTCTCCTCCAGATAAGTGCTGGGACCCCGTTGTTGTGGGCCGGAACTTGGTCCAGGCCAGGATCTGCTTGGAATGGAGAATCTACCTTCACAGAGAGGTCTAAAGTCAGTGTTTTGTTTTGTTTTGTTTTGTTCTGTTTTTTTGTTTTTATTTTTTTGAGATGCAGTCTCACTCTGTCACCCAGGCTGGAGGGCAGTGATGCAATCTCAGCTCACTGCAGCGCCTCCCGGGTTCAAATGATTCTCCTGCCTCAGCCTCCCGAGTAGCTGCGATCACAGACGCCCGCCACCACGCCCAGCTAATTTTGGTATTTTTAGTAGAGGCAAGGTTTCACCATGTTGGGCAGGCTGGTCTCGAACTCCTGACCTCAAGTGATCCACCCGCTTTGACCTCCCAAATGCTGGGATTACAGGTGTGAACCACCACGCCTGGCCTAAAGTCAGTGCTTTGATGTCCTCTTGTGTGGGAAACCATGTACACTATCACAGGTCAGGCTGTGGGCTGAGTCAGGACTGGTGCAGGTCATGTAGGGCCTGAATGGGGCATTTCCAGAGGTCGAGGACCTGCCTTGTGGGTAGAGAGAGGAGGCAGAATGACTTTCTTTGCTGCTGATGAAGATTCTGCAATTCTGTAAAGTTTGCTTGGGGTAACAAAGCATTATTAACTATCCAGGAGCCTGGCAGGTAGCATGCCTAATAACTAGAATTCATAGTGGATTGAATTAAAGACATCAGGGCAGGCTGAAGAGTAATGCACTTAGATTTAAGTCCAGGGTCTGCCTCCAGGACAAGCCACTGAATCTGAGCCTCGATTTCCTCCCCTACAAAAGGGAGTTAATGATGCCTACCATAAGGATAACTGGAAGGAGTCAATGAGATAATATGTGAAGGAGTCAGTGAGATAACATGAGATTAGCTCCCCATGGTGCTCTATATGGTACCTGGCACGTGGTAAACTCCCAGCAAGTGGAAGACATTGTCCATAGTAGCCACTAGCAGTCATCTGGTCAATCCATGTGAAAAGTGGGGCACAAATTGGGGAGAGGCTTCCTTGGGTTCACTACACCACTTACTAGACAAACTGAAACTAGAAACCATGGGACTTCTAGACCCCTGCCTTTTCTCTAGCTTCAGCTGCCCTGTGTACAAAATTGTTCATTCAACATTCATTCTACTAATAAATCCGGATCTCTCCAAGAAATGACTTTATTTGTAGATTTGCATATTTGCAAACTCTTTTTGTATACTGTATGCCCAGGCTCCTAAAATCCTAGCCAATTGTTCAGTCCCAGGATAGTAAATTGGGAAACTGTTTGAGAGCAATTCAATCGTCTTAATCCTGCACTGGACCAATTTCAGTCAAGGTGTGGGACTTGCTGGGGGTCTTGCTTTTTTTCTGAGATCATCTGCGGATCATATGGGGATGGAAAATCCTTTAGTGTGACCTTGAGTGATCTCCACCCCTCAGCCTACTGGTCTTGCCTCTTGGCCCCAGTCTAATTGAAAAAGTAAAAGTTTCTGTGAACTCCCTTCTGCCAGGAAGCTCTAGGATTGGGTGCAAAGTCTCGACTGAGGACTGATGTCTGTGACTCAGGTGGCCCATGCTGATGTCTGTAGTACTGTATCAGTTACAGGCTACAGGTGACTGTGTTTCAGGAAGCACAGAGCTGAGGCCAACCATGAGACTGGGTGTCAAGCAGGAGCTTTAGGAACCCAGGCTCCCTGCAGAGTCCTCACCTGACTTCTTCATTTGTAAAGGGTGCGAACCAATGTGGTGAGGACCCTGCTCTAAGTCTTTTCCCAACGCCATCCTATTTAAGTCCCTGACAAATCTATTAAGCAGGAACTATTATTACTATTAGTATTATTTTCGTCTTACCGTTGAGCAATTGAAGGCACAGAAATGTTAAGCTGACCTAGCTAGTAACTTGCTATGGTGTTTGTTTGTTTGCTTTAGAGAGAGAAGGGGTCTTGCCATGTTGCCCTGGCTTGCCTTGAACTCCTGAGCTCAAATGATCTTCCTACCTCAGCCTTCCAAGTAGCTGGAACTACAGGTGCACACCACCATGCCTAGCTGCCATATTACTATTAAGTGGCAGAGTCATACTGTAAACTCAACTAGCATGACCTCAGACTCATTCATTCATTTGCTCATCAAGTAAATGTGTCCTGAATGTCTACCATGTACCAGGCACTGTTATAGGCACTTCAGCGACACCAGTGAACAAAAACAATGATCCTTGCTCTTTCTTCCTTAAATTCTAGCAGGAGGAGACAGACGACATATAATCATTACAAATAAGTAAATTATTTAGTTTGCTTGTAAATGTTAAATGCTATGGAAAAAGGGAAGATAGAGCAAGGTAAAGGAGATGAAAAGTACTGGGGCGTCGAGGCATGCAATTTTACACAGTGTGGTCATGATTGGCTTCACAGAGAAAGCAGATTTGAACAAAGACTTAGAAGTAAAGAAGGAAGGCAGTGACTTGCATGGTTATCTGGGGAAGGAGAATCACAGGCTATGGAAACATAGACAAAATAACTTCGAGCTGTTTTTTGTTTGTTTGTTTGTTTGTTTGTTTGTTTGTTTGAGATGGAATCTCACTTAGTTGCCCAGGCTGGAGTGCAGTGGTGCGATCTCGGCTCACTGCAACCTCCGCCTCTTGGATTCAAGTGATTCTCCTGCCTCAGCCTCCTAGTAGCTGGGATTACAGGCACCCGCCACAATGCTTGGCTAATTTTTTTGAATTTTTAGTAGAGACGAGATTTCACCATGCTGGCCAGGATGGTTTCGAACCCCTGATCTCAAATGATTCGCTTGCCTCAGCCTCCCAAAGTGCTGGGATTACAGGTGTGAACCACTGCACCTGGCCACTTCTAAATGTAAGAATTAACAAGGGCTCAGAAAGGATAAAGGTAGGGGAGAAAGGGACCTCCTGGAGTGATAGACCTGCACGGCATGCTCCTCATGGAGGCTGAGAACTGAAGGCCACATGGAGGATGAGGGGTAGGGGGTATCAAAAAGATGCTGTGGTTTTCAGACCCCTCAATATCCTGGCCACCCTTGGGGCAGGGAGGAGGTTGCTATGCCAGCTCTGAAGCCTCAACCCCAAAGAAATCTGACAGACCTGAGGGAGACTGTGGGGGAGGCAGCTTCGGTTGAGTGCATCCCAAGCATGAAGGTCCTAGATACAGAAACCCTGAGGTTCAGGGCCTAGGGCAAAGAAGTTAGAGGCCAGAGTGCCCTTAGGCAAAATGAAAGCAAAGAAACAGATGACTGGCTGATGCTAGAGTTGGCGAACTCTGAGATCTGATATTCCAGCTGTCCAGTGGCTGGAACCTACACTGTCCGTGTGAGAGCCTACACTTGAATACAGCCTCTGACTCTCCATACAAGGCTCTATTTTGGACCTTGGTTAGCCTTGGTTGGCCTGGGTACCCCTCTCCTGTGGTAGCACAGCATGCAGCTGCTCTCTCCCTGCCCAGTGCAGGCTTTGCTTTAAAAATTCTCATCTCAGGATGAATTTCCTTATTGGGTTACTCCAGTGTGACTAGTTCTTTGTCAAACACCTCCTCTGTCCCTGCCTTCATTTGGGGGCCATCTTTTTTGTGGGGGAGGTACAGGGTCTTGCTCTGTCATCCAGGTTACAGTTCAGTGGTGTTATCATAGCTCACTGCAGCCTCAAACTCCTGGGCTCAAGCAATCCTCCCACCCCGGCCTTCCAAGTAGCTAGGGGTACATGTGCTCCCCACCACTCCTGGCTAATTTTTAAAATTTTTATTTTATTTATTTATTTATTTATTCATTTTGTAGAGATGGGGTCTTACTATGTTGCCCAGGCTGGTCTCAAACTCCTGGCTTCAAGTAATTCTCACCTTGACCTCCCAAAGCATAGGGATTACAGACGTTGAGCCACTGGCCTTGGGAGACATCTTAATGCTCGTCTCCATCTACCCCGAAACACAACCCCTTCTGTGAAAGCATTAGCAAGCAATGAAGATTTTCAGAAAGTCTCAGAGGGACAGCAGAGACAGTGACAATCACACACTTCACAGTAACATTTTTTAAAATGCCTTTTACAGAGGTCCTCTCCCAGCTCTGGTCCCTTCTTTGCTGCCCCGCAAACTTCATCTAGACCCCTGAATGGCCCTCGCTTTTGAGGAGCAATGACCTCTCTCCTC
This sequence comes from Hylobates moloch, assembly GCF_009828535.3. NCBI lineage: Eukaryota > Metazoa > Chordata > Mammalia > Primates > Hylobatidae > Hylobates > Hylobates moloch. The sequence continues at coordinate 92,146,869 of NW_026652281.1, forward strand.
TCCACTTCTCGGGGTCTCATTCTCACTCACACTACCCTGCTCAGTCACAAATGATTCTCCTTGGCAGCTTAGACCTCTTTTCCTTTCATTTTGCACCCAAATCCCTTATATTCATATAAACATTGATCAGTCTTATTTTACCTAGGCTCTCTTTTCTTTTTGAGACAGGGTCTTGCTCTGTGACCCAGATTGGAGTGCAGTGGTGCAATAAGGCTTACTTACTGCAGCCTCCCAAACCTCTTGGGCTTAAGCAATCCTCCTGCCTCAGCCTCCCAAGTAGCTGGGACTACAGGTGCATGCCACCACATCCAGATAATTTTTTTTTTTTTTTTTTTTTGAGACGGAGTTTCCCTCTTGTTGCCCAGGCTGGAGTGCATTGGCACGATCTGGGCTCACTGCAACCTCTGCCTCCCAGGGTCAAGTGATTCTCCTGCCTCAGCCTCCTGAGTAGCTGGGATTACAGGCGCCTGCCACCACGCCCTGCTAATTTTGTATCTTTAGTAGAGATGGGGTTTCTCCATGTTGGTCAGACTGGTCTCGAACTCCCGACCTCAGGTGATCCGCCCGCCTCGGCCTCCCAGAATGTTGGGATTACAGGCGTAAACCACCACGTCCGGCCTCCTTTTTATAAATAGAAAAATCTCACCGAGCTGCCCTGAGTTTAACATGCCCCCCACTGACAATCCCTCTAGGTACCTGAGTTCTGAGTTCTAGGCCTGGCTCGGCCTCAGGCTCATTCTGGGACCTAGGCACATTTCCGCTTCTCTGGCCTCACTTTTCCTTGTCTGTATAATGGAGGGTTAGGAGTCAAGGATCTGAAGATGCCAGGCAGGACAGCGGGGAAATGGAACACGCCCCTTTCCAGTGACACTCGGAGGGCGCAAGAGTCAGTGTCGGGCTCAACGTGAGCAGGTTCTTTCTGCCCCCAGCTCAGCAACCCGTTTGAACGGATCTGGCGTCCCGGATAATTATTTTATTTATTTATTTTTTTGAGACGGAGTCTCGCCCTGTCGCCCAGGCTGGAGAATTCTAGAATGAAGGGGAAGAGAGGCAGGGAAGAGCCGGGAAATAGGCAAAGCGCGTTTTTCTTCACTTTCGGAGATGGTACGTGCGCGCTTCCACGCAGTGGCGGCTGCTGCGGCGAGCATGTCCCCTGCGGAACCCACGCGGGGAGTGGGCTGGCAGCGCGCGCATAGCGGCGGCGAGTGGGTCGTGCACGCGGATGCGGGGTGGGAGTGGGGGCGCACGCGCGGGCGTGGGCGAGCGGGCCCCAGCCGTGCACACACACGGCGGGGGCGGGCGACAGATGCCGCAGTGCGTGCGCCGGGGCCCAAGCGGACAAACGGAAAGAGCGGGCGCGGTGCGCAGGGGCGGGAGCCCAGCGGGCTTGGCATGCGCGCCCCAGCCCGGGGCTATAAAAGCATCGCCACCTGCTGCCACTAGCCAAGCCGCGCGTCCAGTTGCTTGGAGAAGCCCGTTCACCGCCTCCAACTGCTGCTCGCCTCGACATGGACCCTGAGACCTGCCCCTGCCCTTCTGGTGAGCCCCCGCCCCCGCTCCCATCCTGCTGCACTGCGCGCCCTTGTACCTGCAAAGAAACCCACGCCCTGCGCCTTCGCTCAAGGACACTTGGGGGAAGGGCTCCTGATTCCCTATTCTTCACCTCGTGAAGGGCGGGTATGCCTGTGTCGCGGAGAACAGGGAGACTTGGCACCCCATCTCCTTGTGAGGACAGGCGTGGGGACCCGAGCTTGTCCACATTAACCCTTCCTGTGGCGTCGCCCTCTCTAGGTGGCTCCTGCACCTGCGCGGACTCCTGCAAGTGCGAGGGATGCAAATGCACCTCCTGCAAGAAGAGTGAGTGCAGGGACCCTTCCCCTCTGCCGCCGCCCCCTCCGCTCTGCGGAGTCGGTGTCTCACCACGCAGGATGTGGAGGGACAGCCAGGCCCCGATCCCGTGGTTTCTGCCTCTTGCTGGAACAGAACCACCCAGGCAGACATTAAAATACAGATGTCCCTGCCCCACACCCAGGAACTGATGGCCTAGGCGTGGGACGAGAGGTTTTTGTAAATCCCCAGAAGACTCCAATGGCAGCTGGGATTGAGGACTGCCACACTGGTCCAACCTTTCCTGCCCCACCCCCAAAACCCCCAAAACCTGGGGAAGCCATTAGTGAGGCTGGGCCTTAGCTCTGGAGTTCCGGTCCCTTGGCCTCTCTCGGGCCTTAGGGATCCTCTCAGTTTGATCTCAAAATCTCCCCAGCTCAGGGCAGTGTAATATGCATACGGAGTAAGAGGTGGGAGGAAGGCTCCCTTCTTCCCTAGGTATAAAACCAGGCACAGGTCCCCACCGCCTCCCCACGGCTTTCCTGGGCCCCTTACATCTGCACCATATCTGCCCTTCCCAAGTTTATCCTTTAAGGCCCCTTTCAAGGTCGTTTACCCTGTGATGCTTTCTCCTTAAGGCCTAGTACCCACCTAACCTGGGCTTGAGCCCACCAGCCCCCAGGACTTCCTGGCATCCACCCACAGGGCTCTGGTCTATTTCCTGGGTACCTCGCTCCTGTGGTGGTGCAGGATGCCACTGCCGCGACATAGATGCTGAGTCAAAGCAGGTGTGAGACTAAGAAAGGGGCTGCGACCAGCCCTGGCTGAATGAACCAGGATGACTCCCCACCCAGCACTCTTCCCTCCCCTTTGATGGGGACGGATTGGGGGAGTGTGCATCAGACTGGTCATCTTCCATTTTATCTGCAGGCTGCTGCTCCTGCTGCCCTGTGGAGTGTGAGAAGTGTGCCAAGGACTGTGTGTGCAAAGGCGGAGAGGGGGCCGAGGCAGAGGGAGAGAAGTGCAGCTGCTGCCAGTGAGGAAGCGCCCTCCGTGTGGAGCACATGGAGATAGTGCCAGGTGGCTCAGTGCCACCTATGCCTGTGGTGAGGTGTGGCTGGTGTCCCCTTCCCCTGTTGACCTTGGGGAAGTGACAATAAATCCCATGAACAGCATGAGCCAAGGACTGGTCTCTTCTTAAAGGGGGGAAGGATGTGGAGCAGTGGGGGAGCCTACTCCAAGGGAGCCACACAGTTCAGAGTGAAGCCCTGGCTGGGTGCAGTGGCTCATGCCTGTAATCCCAGCACTTTGGGAGGCCGAGGTGGGCGGATCACCTGAGGTCAGGAGTGCAAGACCAGCCTGGCCAACATGGTGAAACCCCATCTCTACTACGAATACAAAAATTAGCCGGGCCTGATGGCATGTGCCTGTAATCCCAGCTACTCGGGAGGCTGAGGCAGGAGAATCGCTTGAACCCAGGAGGTGGAGGTTGCAGTGAGCTGAGATCCTGGCACTGCACTCTAGCCTGGGTGACAGAGCAGGACTCTGCCTCAAAAAAAAAAAAAAAATACTGACACTTGGCCACTGGTCTGTTTGGGGCTGGGGTGGAGCCCAGGGGACAGAATGCATTCTCCCCCACCTCCAGATGGCACCCCACCCTCCTGCTAAGTCAAGTTCAAGTCTGGGAAACAGGAGAGACCAGGCTCAACTAGGTTTGTCCCTCTCCAACCTCCTGACCTCACTTTCTTCATCTGTAGGATAGGGTTGGGGGAGTTAAGGCCAGCCTCTAGCCTGTAGGGCCTGTGAATTTGGGGATTTTCTAGTTGCTCCTGCAAAGCTGCCTGTTTTCAGAGTTATTGGAGAAGAGTCCAGGAGGCCCAGGGGCTTGTCTTGGCTGTCAGCTGCATTCCCCAAGTCACCACCCTGAATAGCCTGTTTCTCCAAAGCACATTGTTCGGTTCCCTTTCACATCTTCTTATTTGGCAGTTTGTCTCCAGCCCCTCCTGTCTTCAAGGGGAAGTAGGGTAATAAGAGCTTTTATCCACAGTGGTTGTGATCCAGTCCTTAGTGAAAGAGAACACTCAGGTTTACCTGGGTGAGCTAAGAAGGGAGAAATGAATTCTGGGAAACAAAAGTTTCCCAGTAAGAGGATACAATGCTGTGAACACATCACTTTTCCTCCAAGTTAGTTTTTTGCTGACAGTTAATTCAAAAGCTCACCAGGATATATATATGTATATTGATATCTCTCCTAACAGGCTGAGTTTAGAAAAGGAGAATGCAAGGAAAGCCAAGCCAGCTTTGGAAAGGAACAACAAAGGGAACTGGCGCCAACCTGGTAGCTCCACTCGTTCCCAAAGCTCTGGAAAATGGTGGAGGGTCAGGAAGAGATCAACTGGACAGAGGACAGTCCAAAAACAAACCTCTGTGTTGCTGGAAGTAAGAGATGAACAAACCAGTGGGAAAGTACGCACTACTCAGTGAAAGGTGTTGGAACAATTTACATGTCTGGCTAATTTTTGTAGAGATAGGGGTTTCACCATGTTGCCCAGGCTGGTCTCGAACTCGTGAGCTCAAGTGATCCACCTGCCTCGGCCTCCCAAAGTGCTGGGATTAGAGGCAGGCTTTTTTTTTTTTTTTTTTTCAGGCTGGAGGGCAGTGGTGCCATCAGGGCAGTGTGGACCTTCAGGGCTCAAACAATCCTCCCACCTCAGCCTCCCGAGTAGCTGGGACTACAAGCGCATCCCACCACGCCCAGCTAATTTGTTTTTTGTTGTTTTTTGGTAGAGGCTGAATTTTGCCAGGTTGCCAAGGCTATCAGTATGATTTTTAACTTCATTTTACAGATGGGGCAATAGGGGTTGGGGAAATTTGCATGAGGACACACAGCTAGAGTGATGTGGTATAGCCAGGATTTGAACACAGGCTATGTAACTAACGGGTAGCCCTCTAAACTTAAGCATGCATTGTTTTCTTGCTTCTGGCTTGCCTTGTGTTACAAAAAGCATAAAAAAAGAAGGAAAGTCACCTCATATACGCTAAGATGACTGGTATCAGAAAAACAAAATAAAAGTGTTGGCCAGAATGTAGAGACACTGGAACCCTTGTGCATTGCTGGTAGGAATGTAAAATGGTGCAGTGCTGTGGAAAACTATAGTTCTCAAAGTTAAAAATAGAATTCCATATGATCCAGCAATTCCACTTCTAGGTATACCCCAAAGAATTGAAAGCAGAGTCTTGAAGCGATTTTCTTATACACATGTTCATAGCAGGATTATTTATAATCGCCAAAAAGTGGAAGCAACCCAAGTGTCCATTGACAGATGAACAGATAAACAAAGTGTGTTATATACATACAAAGGAATATTATTCAACCTTAAAAAGCGAGGAAATTTGACATGTACTACAACATGAATGAATCTTGAGGACATTATGCTGAGTGAAACAAGCCCGTCACCCAAAGACAAATTCTGTATGATTCCATGCGTATGAGACACCTAGAGCCATTATAGTCTAGCTACACAGAGACAGGTGTAAGTGTAGGATGGAAGTTGTCAGGGGCTGGAGGGAGGGATGATATGGTTTGGCTCTGCATCCCCACCCAAATCTCACCTCAAATTGTAATCCCCATGTGTCAGGGGAGGGACCTGGTGGGAGGTGATTGGATCATGGGGGTGGTTTCCCCCATGCTGTTCTCATGATAGTGAGTGAGTTCTCATGAGAGCTGATGGTTTTGAAAGTGTTCGGCAGTTCCCCCTCTGTTCTCTCTCTCCTGCCACCCTGTGAAGAAGGTGCTTGCTTCCCCTTTGCCTTCTACCATAATTGTAAGTTTCCTGAGGCCTCCCCAGCCATGCAGAGCTGTAAGTCAATTAAATCTTTTTTTCTTTAGAAATTACCCAGTCTCAGGTAGTATCTTTATAGCAGTGTGAAAACGAGCTAATACAAGGTGGGAATTGAGAGTTGTCTAATCAGTATAGAGTTTCAGTTTTGCAAGATGAAAAGGGTTCTGGAGATGGGTTGCAGACAATCTGAATATACTTATCATTACTGAACTGCACACTTAAAAATCTTTAAGATGACAAATTTTATGTCATCGTATTTTATAATTTTAAACAATAAAGCTAAATGATGAAGGACAATAGTTTCTATTAATATACTGTGTGCTGTGGATTTGTGTCCCCTCAACAAAATTCCTGATGAAGCCCGAAGCCCCAATGTGACTGTATTTGGAGACAGGGTTTATAATGAGGTAATTTAGGTTAAATGAAGTTACAGGTGTGGGGCCCTCCAACTATAGGGTTAGTGTCCTTGTAGAGGAGTCACCAAGAGCTCACTTGCTCACTCTCTCCTCTTGTGCACAAAGAAGAGGTCACGTGAATACACCTCTTCTTTATGAAGATGGTGAGATGGACAAGAAACTGACCATGCTGGCACCTTGATCGTGGACTTCCATCCTCCAGAACTATGAAAATATAAATGTCTGTTGTTTAAGCTGTCCATTCTACAGTATTTTGTTACAGCAGCCCGAGCTGACTCATATAGTTTGTGTATATAGTAGTCCCCCCTTATCCACAGTTTCACTTTCCAGTTACCCACAGTCAACCACAGTCCAAAAATATTACACACAATAAGATTATGAGATGAGAGAGGGAGATCACATTCATATAACTTTTATTACAGTATATTGTTATAATTGTTCTATTATTTGTTAACGCTTATTGTGCCTAATGTATAAATTAAACTTTATCATACATATGTACACATAGGAAAAAACATAGTATATATAGGGTTCAGTACTATCCACAGCTTTGGCATCCACTGGGGATCTTGAAAGTATCCCCTGTGGATGAGGGGTACTACTGTCTACGTACATATTGATCTTTTGTACACAAACACACAAACGTTTGACAAAAGATCATTATCTACAACATATAAATAGTTTCTATTAATAGATAAGAAACAGACAACAATTTAAAAATTAGGCAAAAGGACGGGTGCAGTGGCTTACACCACGAGTGCAGTGGCTCCCAGCACTTTGGGAGGCTGAGGCGGATGGATCACCTGAGGTCAGGAGTTCGAGCCAACATGGCAAAGCCCCGTCTCTACTAAAAATACAAAAATTAGCCAGATGTGGTGGTGGGTGCCTGTAATCCCAGCTACTTGGGAAGCTGAGGCAGGAGAATCACTTGAACCCAGGAGGCGGAAGTTACTGTGAGCCAAGATCGCGCCATTGCACTCCAGCCTGGGCCACAGAGCGAGACTCCATCTCAAAAAAAGAAAAAAAAAATAGGTAAAGGATATAACTAAGCAATTCATGGAAAAATAAACTTGAAAGGCTAAAGAACAAATGAAATGAAATAGAATGAATGTTTTACTTCATTCTATCAAGGAAATGGAAACTAAAATAACATTTTGTCATTCATTTGGCAAAATCATAAAAGGTTGTTATTTTTTATTGATAGTGAGGGGTAGGGGACTGGTTACATACCTCCATCCCCTGCTGGAGTGTAAATAGGTACAGCCACTTTGGGGATGTACCTACTTAACAGTAGTTACTCAAATTTAACAAGTATATACCTTCACCCAGGACTGTACTATCATCTGTATCAGCAGAAGTCTCAAAACAAGCTAAATATCCTTTAGTAGAGAAGTAGTTTTTAAAAATGATCATAATGGGCCAGGTGTGGTGGCTCGCGCCTGAAATCCCAGCACTTTGGGAGGCCGAGGCAAGCGGATGACGTGAGGCCAGGAGTTTGAGACCAAACTGACCAATATGGCGAGTCCCCATCTCTATTAAAAATACAAAAATTAGCCAGGTGGTGGTACATGCCTGTAATCCCAACTACTCAGGTGGCTGAGGCAGGATAATTGCTTAAACCCAGGAGGTAGAGGTTTCAGTGAGCCAAGATCACCCCACTGCACTCCAGTCTGGGGAAGAGCCTGTCTCAAAAAAACAAACAAAAAAAAGATCATAACGAACATCTAATAGAAAGAATGAGATAAGACTTGGATAATGCAGTGGAAACACCTCCACAACTTACCATTAAGTGAAAGAAAAAAAAAAGAAGAAGCCGTAGAACAGAGTGTATCATATAATGCTAAACAATACATATAGTATAATGCCAATTATGTAAAAAGAGGAATAAAAACCCCACATTTGTGTATATATGAATATAAATGTATAGAAAGGGAATGGGATTTTTCCAGGAGAATCAAGGGGGAGAATCTTTAGCTTTACACATATTAATGTTTCACTTCTGTCTGACTAATTTTTAAGTATGCAAGTGAATAGTACCACTTACCTTTTTTTCACTCAACAATATGTCTTGGCCAGGCATGGTGGCTCATGCCTATAACCCCAGCACTTTGAGAAGACAAGGTGGGAGAACCACCCGAGCCTAGGAGTTCAAGACCAGCCTGGGCAACATAGTGAGAAGTGGGACTCCGTCTTTCCAAAAAAATAAAAAATGAGCCCGGCATGGTGGCACACACCTGTAGTCCTAGCTACTTGGGAGGCTGAAGTGGGAGGAACACTTGAGCCTGGGAGTTTGAGGGAGCAGTGAGCTATGATCATGCCACTGCACTCCAGCCTGGGCAAGATAGCACAACCCTGTCTCAAAAAAAAAAAAGAAAGAAAAAGAAAATGTCTTGACAATTTTTCCATGTTAGGAGATAAAGATCTAATAACTGCTACAGAAAACATAATGGAATGGTTATATCATAGTTCATTTTGCAACTGTCTTACAGACTGATGGACGGACATTTAGGTGGCTTCCACTTTTTTCAATATGCAGACTGTGCACCTGTGCCAGTGAGTTTCTCTGAGTTATAAGCTGAGATGTGTAATCACTGGAGCACAGGAAATAGCCCTTATTACTTTTCACATATTCTGCCAGACAGCCCTCCACTGAGGCTGTTCCAATTTACATTCCACCTGCAGTGTCTGAGAATTTTCAATGCTTAATCCTGTCATCAGCCCTAACTATTAACTTTACATTTTGTTGACCTGGTGGGTGAAAAATGACATCCTAGGTTCTAAATTGCATCTTTTCTTTTAGCAGTGAGGTTAAGCATTTTCCCACTGGTTTATTAGTTGTCATTTTCTGTGCACTGTTGTTTCACGTTCTTTGTTCTTTCTATATTCAGTTATTTGTCATTTTCTTATTGATTTGTAGAAGCTCTTTATATATTTTGGTCACTGATCCTTTGTCTTCCATCTGCTTTTTGTTTTTCAGAAAGTTTTCAAAGTCTCTGGCCTCCTTGTGGTATTCTTTTATTTTTTAACACCCTTATCAATGTATAGTTTACATGTCACAAAATTCACGCATTGTAAGGGTACAATCCAATGATACTAGCAAATTTTTAGAGTTGTGCAACCAACTCCACAATCCGGTTTTAGAACATTTCCATCATCCAAAAGTTCCCTTGTGCCTATTTGTAGTTAATCCCTGCTCCCACCCCACCCCTAGGCAACCACTGACTTGCCTTCTGTTTCTATAGGTTTGCCTTTTCTAGACATTTTATATAAATGGAATGATACAATATGTAGTCTTTTGCATTTGGCTTCTTTCACTTAACATAATATTTGTGAGATTCATTCCACTTTGTTGTATGTATTACTAATTCGTTCTTCCTTTAGATTACTGAGTAGTGTTTAGATATTGTATTTGTTTATCCATTCACCAATTGATAGACTTTTGAGTTGCTGCCATTTTTTGCTATTTTGGATGATAGCTATGTTTATAAATGGCTGTAAACATTTGTGCATGAGTCTTTGTGTGGATATATACATATATGTATATTTTAGAGATGGGGGTCTTGCTATGTTGCCAAGGCTGGCCTTGAACTCCTGGGTTCAATTGATCTTCCTACTTCAGCCTTCTGAGTAGCTGGGACTACAGGTGCGTGCCACTGCGCTCTACTTTGCCATATATTTTTATTTCTCTTGGGTTGATATCTAGGAGTGGAATCACTGGGTCATATGGTACTAAAGAGGCTATACCACTTAACGTTTCCACCAGCAATGCATAAGCATTTCAATTTCTGCACATTCTCACCAACACTTTTTGTTGTCTATCTTTTTTATGATAGCCTTCTAGCAAGTATAAAGTAGTATCTCACTGTGGTTTTTTTTTTTTTTTTTTTTTTTTTTGAGACAGAGTCTTGTTCTGTTCTGTTCTGTTCTGTTCTGCTATGGCACGATCTCGGCTCACTGCAACCGCCGCCTCCCAGGTTCAAGCGATTCTCCTGCCTAAGCCTCTCAAATAGCTGGGATTACAGGCGTGTGCCATCACTCCCAGCTAATTTTTGTTTTGTTTTAGTTTTGCCAGGATGGTTTCAATCTCTTAACCTTGTGATCCACCTGCCTTGGCCTCCCAAAGTGTTGGGATTACAGGCATGAGCCACCACACCCGGTCTCATTGTGGTTTTAATTTGCATTTCTCTAGTGACTCATGATGTTAAGCATCTTTTCATGTGCTTATTAGCCATTCATGTATTTTCTTTCATGACATGTCTATGAGAAGATTTTGCCCATTTTTTTCTCTTTTATATTGTGGTAAAATATACATAACATAAAATGTACCATTTTTAAGTGTACAGTGCAGTGGCTTTAAGTACATTTACATTGTTGTGAACAGTCACCATCATCCATCTCCAGAACTTTTCCATCTTGCCAAACTGAAACTCTATCCATAAAACACTAACTCCACGCCACCCCCCCATCCCCCACCACCCAGCCCTGGGGCCACCATTTTACTGTCTGTCTCTGTGGATTTGACTACGCTACTTACTTCACATAAGCTGGGATCATACAGTATTTGTCCTTTTGTGTCTGGCTTATTTCATTTAGCATAATTTTTTTTTTTTGAGATGGAGTCTCACTCTGTCGCCCAGGCTGGAGTGCAATGGCATGATCTCGGCTCACTGCAACCTCCGCCTCCCGGGTTCAAGCAATTCTCCTGCCTCAGCCTCCTGAGTAGCTGGAACCACAGGTGCACATCACCATGCCCGCCCAGCTAATTTTTGTATTTTTAGTAGAGACAGGGTTTCACCATATTGGCCAGGTTGGTCTTGAACTCCTGACCTCGTGATCTGCCCACCTCGGCCCCCCAAAGTGCTGGGATTACAGGTGTGAGCCACCGCGCCCGGCCATCATAACATTTTTAAGGTTTGTCTATGCTGTAAGATGTGTTAAAATTTCATTCCTTCTTAAGGCTGAATAAATTTTCCATTGCATGTCTATACCATATTTTGTTTATCCATTCATTCATCAATGGACATTCAGCCTGTTTCCACTTTTTGGCTATCATGTGTAATGCTGCTATGAATATTGTTATACAAATACCTGTTTGAGTCCCTGCTTTCAATTATTTTGAGTATGCATTTTTGCCAGTTTACTTTTATTTTTTATTTTTATTTTATTATTATTATTTTTTTTTTTTTATTTTTATTTTTATTATACTTTAGGGTTTTAGGGTACATGTGCACAATGTGCAGGTTTGTTACATATGTATCCATGTGCCATGTTGATTTCCTGCACCCATTAACTCGTCATTTAGCATTAGGTGTATCTCCTAATGCTGTCCCTCCCCCCTCCCCCCACCCCACAACAGTCCCCGGAGTGTGATGTTCCCCTTCCTGTGTCCATGAGTTCTCGTTGTTCAATTCCCACCTATGAGTGAGAACATGCGGTGTTTGGTTTTTTGTCCTTGCGATAGTTTACTGAGAATGATGTTTTCCAGTTTCATCCATGTCCCTACAAAGGACACGAACTCATCATTTTTTATGGCTGCATAGTATTCCATGGTGTATATGTGCCACATTTTCTTAATCCAGTCTATCATTGTTGGACATTTGGGTTGGTTCCAACTCTTTGCTATTGTGAATAGTGCCGCAATAAACATACGTGTGCATGTGCTATAAAGATAGCAGCATGATTTATAGTCCTTTGGGTATATACCCAGTAATGGGATGGCTGGGTCAAATGGTATTTCTAGTTCGAGATCCCTGAGGAATCGCCACACTGACTTCCACAATGGTTGAACTAGTTTACAGTCCCACCAACAGTGTAAAAGTGTTCCTATTTCTCCACATCCTCTCCAGCACCTGTTGTTTCCTGATTTTTTACTGATGGCCATTCTAACTGGTGTGAGATGGTATCTCACTGTGGTTTTGATTTGCATTTCTCTGATGGCCAGTGATGATGAGCATTTCTTCATGTGTTTTTTGGCTGCATAAATGTCTTCTTTTGAGAAGTGTCTGTTCATGTCCTCTGCCCACTTTTTGATGGGGTTGTTTGTTTTTTTCTTGTAAATTTGTTTGAGTTCATTGTAGATTCTGGATATTAGCCCTTTGTCAGATGAGTAGGTTGCGAAAATTTTCTCCCATTCTGTAGGTTGCCTGTTCACTCTGATGATAGTTTCTTTTGCTGTGCAGAAGCTCTTTAGTTTAATGAGATCCCATTTGTCGATTTTGGCTTTTGTTGCCATTGCTTTTGGTGTTTTAGACATGAAGTCCTTGCCCACGCCTATGTCCTGAATGGTATTGCCTAGGTTTTCTTGTAGGATTTTAATGGTTTTAGGTCTAACATATAAGTCTTTAATCCATCTTGAATTAATTTTTGTATAAGGTGTAAGGAAGGGATCCAGTTGCAGCTTTCTACATATGGCTAGCCAGTTTTCCCAGCACCATTTATTAAATAGGGAATCCTTTCCCCATTTCTTGTTTTTGTCAGGTTTGTCAAAGATCAGATAGTTGTAGCTATGCGGCATCATTTCTGAGGGCTCTGTTCTGTTCCATTGATCTATGTCTCTGTTGTGGTACCAGTACCATGCTGTTTTGGTTACTGTAGCCTTGTAGTATAGTTTAAAGTCAGGTAGCGTGATGCCTCCAGCTTTGTTCTTTTGGCTTAGGATTGACTTGGCGATGCGGGCTCTTTTTTGGTTCCATATGAACTTTAAAGTAGTTTTTTCCAATTCTGTGAAGAAAGTCATTGGTAGCTTGATGGGGATGGCATTGAATCTATAAATTACCTTGGGCAGTATGGCCATTTTCACGATATTGATTCTTCCAACCCATGAGCGTGGAATGTTCTTCCATTTGTTTGTATCCTCTTTTATTTCATTGAGCAGTGGTTTGTAGTTCTCCTTGAAGAGGTCCTTCACATCCCTTGTAAGTTGGATTCCTAGGTATTTTATTCTCTTTGAAGCAATTGTGAATGGGAGTTCACTCATGATTTGGCTCTCTGTTTGTCTGTTATTGGTGTACAAGAATGCTTGTGATTTTTGTACATTAATTTTGTATCCTGAGACTTTGCTGAAGTTGCTAATCAGCTTAAGGAGATTTTGGGCTGAGACAATGGGGTTTTCTAGATATACAATCATGTCATCTGCAAACAGGGACAATTTGACTTCCTCTTTTCCTAATTGAATACCCTTTATTTCCTTCTCCTGCCTGATTGCTCTGGCCAGAACTTCCAGCACTATGTTGAATAGGAGCGGTGAGAGAGGGCATCCCTGTCTTGTGCCAGTTTTCAGAGGGAATGCTTCCAGTTTTTGCCCATTCAGTATGATATTGGCTGTGGGTTTGTCGTAGATAGCTCTTATTATTTTGAGATACGTCCCATCAATACCTAATTTATTGAGAGTTTTTAGCATGAAGGGTTGTTGAATTTTGTCAAAGGCCTTTTCTGCATCTATTGAGATAATCATGTGTTTTTTGTCTTTGGTTCTGTTTATATGCTGGATTACATTTATTGATTTGCGTATGTTGAACCAGCCTTGCATCCCAGGGATGAAGCCCACTTGATCATGGTGTATAAGCTTTTTGATGTGCTGCTGGATTTGGTTTGCCAGTATTTTATTGAGGATTTTTGCATCAATGTTCATCAAGGATATTGGTCTGAAATTCTCTTTTTTGGTTATGTCTCTGCCAGATTTTGGTATCAGGACGATGCTGGCTTCATAAAATGTGTTAGGGAGGATTCCCTCTTTTTCTATCGATTGGAATAGTTTCAGAAGGAATGGTACCAGTTCCTCCTTGTACCTCTGGTAGAATTCAGCTGTGAATCCATCAGGTCCTGGACTCTTTTTGGTTGGTAAGCTATTGATTATTGCCACAATTTCAGAAGCTGTTATTGGTCTATTCAGAGATTCAACTTCTTCCTGGTTTAGTCTTGGGAGGGTGTATTTGTCGAGGAATTTATCCATTTCTTCTAGATTTTCTAGTTTATTTGCATAGAGGTGTTTGTAGTATTCTCTGATGGTAGATTGTATTTCTGTGGGATCGGTGGTGATATCCCCTTTTTCGTTTTTTATTGCATCTATTTGATTCTTCTCTCTTTTCTTCTTTATTAGTCTTGCTAGCGGTCCATCAATTTTGTTGATCTTTTCAAAAAACCAGCTCCTGGATTCATTAATTTTTTGAAGGGTTTTTTGTGTCTCTATTTCCTTCAGTTCTGCTCTGATTTTAGTTATTTCTAGCCTTCTGCTAGCTTTTGAATGTGTTTGCTCTTGCTTTTCTAGTTCTTTTAATTGTGATGTTAGGGTGTCAATTTTGGATCTTTCCTGCTTTCTGTTGTGGGCATTTAGTGCTATAAATTTCCCTCTACACAGTGCTTTGAATGTGTCCCAGAGATTCTGGTATGTTGTGTCTTTGTTCTCGTTGGTTTCAAAGAACATCTTTATTTCTGCCTTCATTTCATTATGTACCCAATAGTCATTCAGGAGCAGGTTGTTCAGTTTCCATGTAGTTGGGCGGTTTTGAGTGAGTTTCTTAATCCTGAGTTCTAGTTTGATTGCACTGTGGTCTGAGAGACAGTTTGTTATAATTTCTGTTCTTTTACATTTGCTGAGGAGAGCTTTACTTCCAACTATGTGGTCAATTTTGGAATAGGTGTGGTGTGGTGCTGAAAAAAATGTATATTCTGTTGACTTGGGGTGGAGAGTTCTGTAGATGTCTATTAGGTCCACTTTATGTAGAGCTGAGTTCAATTCCTGGATATCCTTGTTAACTTTCTGTCTCGTTGATCTGTCTAATGCTGACAGTGGGGTGTTAAAATCTCCCATTATTATTGTGTGGGAGTTTAAGTCCCTTTGTAGGTCACTGAGGACTTGCTTTATGAATCTGGGTGCTCCTGTGTTGGGTGCATATATATTTAGGATAGTTAGCTCTTCTTGTTGAATTGATCCCTTTACCATTATGTAATGGCCTTCTTTGTCTCTTTTGATCTTTGTTGGTTTAAAGTCTATTTTATCAGAGACTAGGATTGCAACCCCTGCCTTTTTTTGTTTTCCAGTTGCTTGATAGATCTTCCTCCATCCCTTTATTTTGAGTCTATGTGTGTCTCTGCACGTGAGATGGGTTTCCTGAATACAGCACACTGATGGGTCCTGACTCCTTATCCAGTTTGCCATTCTGTGTCTTTTGATTGGAGCATTTAGCCCATTTACATTTAACATTAATATTGTTATGTGTGAATCTGATCCTGTCATTATGATGTTAGTTGGTTATTTTGCTCGTTAGTTGCTATTGTTTCTTCCTAGCCTCGATGGTCTTTACAATTTGGCATGTTTTTGCAGTGGCTGGTACCGGTTGTTCCTTTCCATGTTTAGTGCTTCCTTCAGGAGCTCTTTTAGGGCAGGCCTGGTGGTGACAAAATCACTCAGCGTTTGCTTGTCTGTAAAGTATTTTATTTCTCCTTCACTTATGAAGCTTAGTTTGGCGGGATAGGAAATTCTGGGTTGAAAATTCTTTTCTTTAAGAATGTTGAATATCGGCCCCCACTCTCTTCTGGCTTGTAGAGTTTCTGCCGAGAGATCAGCTGTTAGTCTGATGGGCTTCCCTTTGTGGGTAACCCGACCTTTCTCTCTGGCTGCCCTTAACATTTTTTCCTTCATTTCAACTTTGGTGAATCTGACAATTATGTGTCTTGGAGTTGCCCTTCTCGAGGAGTATCTTTGTGGCGTTCTCTGTATTTCCTGAATCTGAATGTTGGCCTGCCTTGCTAGATTGGGGAAGTTCTCCTGGATAATATCTTGCAGAGTGTTTTCCAACTTGGTTCCATTCTCCCCATCATTTTCAGGTACACCAATCAGACGTAGGTTTGGTCTTTTCACATAGTCCCAAATTTCTTGGAGGCTTTGTTCATTTCTTTTTATTCTTTTTTCTCTAAACTTCCCTTCTCTCTTCATTTCATTCATTTCATCTTCCATCAGCGATACCCTTTCTTCCAGTTGATCGCATCTGCTACTGAGACTTCTGCAATCTTCGCGTAGTTATCGAAACTTGGCTTTCAGCTCCATCGGCTCCTTTAAGCCCTTCTCTCCATTGGTTATTCTAGTTATCCATCCTTCTAATTTTTTTTCAAAGTTTTTAACTTCTTTGCTATTGTTTTGAATTTCCTCTCGTAGCTCAGAGTAGTTTGATCGTCTGAAGCCTTCTTCTCTCAACTCATCAAAGTCATCCTCCATCCAGCTTTGTTCCGTTGCTGGTGAGGAACTGCGTTCCTTTGGAGGAGGAGAGGTGCTCTGTTTTTTAGATTTTCCAGTTTTTTTGCTCTGTTTTTTCCCCATCTTTGTGGTTTTATCTACTTTTTGTCTTTGAGGATAGTGATGTACAGATGGGTTTTTGGTGTGGATGTCCTTTCTGTTTGTTAGTTTTCCTTCTACCAGACAGGACCCTCAGCTGCAGGTCTGTTGGAGTTTACTAGAGGTCCACTCCAGACCCTGTTTGGCTGGGTGTCAGCAGCGGTGGCTGCAGAACAGTGGATTTTCATGAGACCACAAATTCAGCTGTCTGATAGTTCCTCTGAAAGTTTTGTCTCAGAGGAGTACCCGGTTGAATGAGGTGTCAGTCTGTCCCTACTGGGGGGGTGCCTCCCAGTTAGGCTGCTCAGGGGTGAGGGACCCACTTTAGGAGGCAGTCTGTCCGTTCTCAGATCTCCAGCTGCGTGCTGGGAGAACCACTACTCTCTTCAAAGCTGTCAGTCAGACAGGGACATTTAAGTCTGTGGAGGTTCTTGCTGAGTTTTTGTTTGTCTGTGCCCTGCCCCCAGAGGTGGAGCCTACAGAGGCAGGCAGGCCTCCTTGAGCTGTGGTGGGCTCCACCCAGTTCTAGCTTCCTGGCTGCTTTGTTTATCTAAGCAAGCCTGGGCAATGGCGGGCGCCCCTCCCCCAGCCTCGCTGCCACCTTGCAGCTTGATCTCAGACTGCTGTGCTAGCAATCAGCGAGACTCCGTGGGCATAGGACCCTCCGAGCCAGGTGCGGGACACAATCTCCTAGTGTGCCGTTTTCCAGGCCCGTTGGAAAAGCGCAGTATTAGGATGGGACTGACCCGATATTCCAGGTGCCGTCTGTTTCCCCTTTCTTTGACTAGGAAAGGGAACTCCCTGACCCCTTGCGCTTCCCGAGTGAGGCAATGCCTCGCCCTGCTTCGGCTCGCGCACAGTGCGCTTCACCAACTGTCCTGCACCCGCTGTTAGGCACTCCCTAGTGAGATGAAACCGGTACCTCAAGCAGAAATGCAGAAATCACCCGTCTTCTGTGTCGCTGGGGCTGGGAGCTGGAGACCGGAGCTGTTCCTATTCGGCCATCTTGGCTCCACCTCCCTATTATTATTATTTGAGACAGAGTCTCTCTGTTGCTCAGGCTTGAGTGCTGTGACATGATCTCGGCACCCTGCAACCTCTGCCTCCCGGGCTCAAGCAATTCTCGTGACTCAGCCTCCCGAGTAGCTGGGACCACAGGTGCATGCCACCACACCTGGCTAATTTGTTTTTGTTTTTGAGACAGAGTCTGACTCTGTTGCTCAGGCTGGAGTGCAGTGACATGATCTTGGCTCACTGCAACCTCTGCCTCCCGGGTTCAAGCGATTCTCTTGCCTCAGCCTCCTGAGTAGCTAGGATTACAGGTGTGCACCACCACACCTGGCTAAGTTTTGTATTTTTAGTAAAGATGGGGTTTTGCCATGTTGGCCAGGCTGGTCTTGAACTCCCGACCTCAAGTGATCCACCCACCTCAACCTTCCAAAGTGTTGGGATTACGGGCGTTGCCCTTTTTAAAATTCCATTGTTTGTATTATTGAATTATAAGATTTCTTTATATATTCTGGATACCAGTCCTTAATCAGATATATGCTTTGTAAATATTTTCTCCCAGTCTTCTGGGGCTCTCTCCTGATTTTATTAATGATGTCTTTGAAGCACAAAACTTTTTAATTTTAAGAAAGTCTAATTCATCAATTTTTTTCCTTGATAAGTTGTGACTATGGTATCATATCTAAGACCTCTTTGTTTAACCTAAGGTCATAAAGATTTCTCCTGTGCTTTATTCTAGGTGTTCTATGTTCTATAGTTTTAGCTCTTAAATTTAAGTCTATGATCCATTTTTAGTTAATTTTGGTGTATAATGTGAGGTAAAAATCTAATTTCTTTTCTTTTTTTTTACATGTGGATATCCATTTGTCTCAGTATCATTAGTTTAAACATCTACCCTTTCTCTATTGAATCGTTTTGAGACCTTTGTCAAAATTCAATTGGCCATACACGTGATTTCCTTTTAGACTTTCGACTGTGTTCCATCTATCTATGCCTGTCCTCGTACCAATACCACACAGCCCTGATTACTGTGGCTTGTTGTAACTTTTGGAATTGGATAGTGTGAGTCCTCCAAATTTGTTCTGGGTTCTTCTTTATCTTCTGCCATTCAGCCTTTTAATGAATGACCTTTTCTGGCTTTGCAAGGGATTGAGCACGCACAGGAGACGTACATATCCACTGAGTCTGCATCTCAACCCAGCCCTCCACACCGTTTCATCACAAAAATATTTATGGATGCCCAAAAGTCACCATGCCCTCTGGTGGTCACTTGGGGATACATGAAAAGAAAGGGTCTCTGCCTTTCAGGGAGCTCACAGACTGATGGGGAGGATAAGACCGTTACAAGAACAACCTGAGTGGAATCCTGGATGCTTTAGAGCTGGCAGAAAAGTCCAGGCCAAGGCATGTAGGCTGTGCTCATTTGATAGATGGGAAGACTGCGGCTCAGGGAGGGAGGGGAGGTGCAACCTAAAATCTCTGGGGGCTTTAAGAAGGGAGAGATGGTCAGGCGCAGTGGCTCATGCCTGTAATCCTGGCACTTTGGGCGGCCAAGGCAGGAGGATCATTTGACGCTAGGACTTTGAGACCAGCCTGAGTAACACAGTAAGACCTCTGTCTCTACAAAAAAAGTTCTAAAATTAGTTGAGCATGCTAGGGTATGCCTGTGGTCCAGCTACCCGGGAGACTGAGGCAGGAGGATTGCTTGAGTCTGGGAGGTTGACGCCACAGTAAACTGTGACAGAGCCACTGCACTCCAGCCTGGGTGATAGAGTGAGACTCTGTCTCAGAAAAAAAAAAAAAAAAAAAAAGAAGGGAGAGATGCCATCAGGTTGGGGACTCAGTAAAGACTCCTTGGAGGAGGGGGCATTTGGGGGATGGTAGAAGAGGAGCAAAAACATGGAGTGTGTGTTTGGAGAAGGGTGTGGCATGGCAGGGTCTGACCCAACAGCAGAAGCACAGGGCTTGGGGACAGGTAAGACAGAGAGGGAAAGTTGAGGCCAGATGGGTGAAGAAGGGATGATGCAGCAGGAATTTAGCTTCTCCCTGAATGCAGGTTTTCCAAGCTGGCTCTCCACAAGGCAGGCCTCACCCTTCACAGCGCCTCCTTCCAGCTCCTGGCAGGATCCGATTCTCTCCATTCCTCTGCATTATTAAGCACCCACCATGAGCCGGGCGCAGTGCCAGATGCCAGAGCTAGGACGGTGAATGCAGCAGACACAGCCCACAGCCTCCTGGGGAGACAAGGATTAAACAAAAAGCCACACACAGCACCGGCTGCAGGGAGAGGCTAAGGGATAGAAGGCCAAGCTCTCAGGCTCTGGAGCTCCAATGCCTGGTGTGGCCCTTTCCTAGTGAGTGACTGGTAGTGTTACTTAACCTCTCTGAGCCTTGGTTTCTCCCTCTGTCAAATGTGGATAATAACAGTCCCCATCTTACAGGGCCATCGAAAGGATTGAGTTCACATATGCAAAGAACTGAACAGCTGGCACAGGATGTGTGATATAGAAAAGTGTTAGCAGGCTGGGTGTGGTGAGTCACACCTGTAAGCCCAGTCCTTTGGGAGGCCGAGGAAAGAGCATTGCTTGTGGTCAGGAGTTCAAGACCAGCCTGGGCAACATAGCAAGACCCTATCTCTATTAAAAATAAATAAAAAGTGTTAGCTTCTTTCTTACTAGCAACTGTAATTGCAATAAGTGCTACAAAGAAGGGATGTGCTTGCTGGTAACAAGGGGTTACAGGAAGGCTTTCCTGAGCAAATTGCCTTTAAATTGAGACCCACCAGATGAGGAAGAGAGACGGTTAGGGAGAGCATCCAAGACAAAGGAAACAGCACATGCAAAGAGCCTGAAGTCACACACGTACCAGCACCTTTGCCCAGTGGTAGCCAGGCTTTGAAGATGGTCCCAGTGATGCCAGACTCTGGTATTCATGCCCTGGTGTAATCCCCTCCCCTTGAGTACAGCCTGGACCTAGTGACTTGCTTCTAAAGAATAGAATACTGAAAGAGGGATGGGAGATCACTTCCGTGATTAGGTTACAAAAGATGATGACTTCTTAATTCAAATACTGGAAGAAAAAAAGAAGGGAGGAAGTTGTTTTCCAAATAATTTGGAAAGGGAGAAATACCTATTTTATGGAACAGCGGAGAGTACCTCGAGAAGTGAAGGTTCACAAAGAGGATTTCTGCTATATGGACAAAATCTTGTAGAATGAAAACCTTCATCTGGGTTGACTATAGGTTGTCAATGGTATGATTTTTCTGATGTTTATTTATTTATTTTTGAGGCAGAGTCTCGCTCTGTCACCGAGGCTGGAGTGCAGTGGCGCGATCTCGGCTCACTGCACCTCTGCTTCCTGGGTTCAAACGATTCTCCTGCCTCCGCCTCCTGTGTTCAAGTGATTCTCCTGCCTCAGCCTCCAGAGTATCTAGGATTACAGGCACCACCACCACGTTCGGCTAATTTTTCTAATTTTAGTAGAGATGGGGTTTCACCATGTTGGCCAGGCTGGTCTC
The DNA here is from genome assembly GCF_009828535.3 of Hylobates moloch. Classification (NCBI taxonomy): domain Eukaryota; kingdom Metazoa; phylum Chordata; class Mammalia; order Primates; family Hylobatidae; genus Hylobates; species Hylobates moloch. Next base: position 92,167,809 of record NW_026652281.1, read on the forward strand.
CAACACCTGACCTCAGGTGATCCGCCCGCCTTGGCCTCCCAACGTGCTGGGATTGAGGCATGAGCCACTGCACCTGGCCTATTTATTTATTTTAATTTTTTTAAAAATAGAGCTGGAGTCTTGTCCTCCCTGCCCAGGCTGGAGAACAGTGGCACGATCACAACTTACTGCAGCCTCAACCTCCTGGGTTCGAGCAACTTCTAAAAATCTTTTGTAGAGACGGGGGTTTCACTGTGTTGCTCAGGCTGGCCTCAAACTCCTGACCTCAAGCGATCCTTCCACCTCAGCCTCCCAGAGTGCTGGGATTACAGGCATGAGCCATCACGCCCAGCCTAATTTTTCTGATGTTGTAAAATGAAAAGTTTCCTCTTCATCCCTGTCCCACATGGCAGGGGAGAGAAGGGGACTATATCCTGCCCTGGACCGCTATCATATCACTATTTGGAGGCCATGTGATTGAGATTCCACGCCTTGGATGCCTCTTGAATAAAGTTAGTATCATCTTTCATTAAGAATGAATGAATAAAAGACCATGACAATACAAAATTAGCTGGGCGTGGTGGCGCACACCTGAAATCCCAGCTACTTGGGAGGCTAAGGCAGGAGAATTGCTTCAACCTGGGAGGCGGAGGTTGCAGTGAGCACACCTGAAATCCCAGCTACTTGGGAGGCTAAGGCAAGAGAATTGCTTCAACCTGGGAGGCGGAGGTTGCAGATCGCGCCATTGCACTCCAGCCTGGCAACAAGAGCAAAACTCCGTCTCAAATAAATAAATAAATAAATAAATAAATAAAATTAAAAAAAATAAAACACCATGACTTCTTTCTTGCTCCCACCCTTGTTCACACTCTTTGGCCCTCTCACTGGCTCGCTGTCCTGTGGTGAGATGCTCTGTGGAGGGACCCATGCGACAAGGAGGGAAGCCGCAGTACCATAGCCCACACGGAACCAAATTGTGTCCACAACAACATGAGGGAGCTTGGAAGCAGATCCTGTCCCTGCTGACACTTGAGCTGACAGCAGCCCTGGCTGGCACCTTGATTGCTATCCAGGAGACATCCTGAGCCACAGGGCCTAGCTAAGCCTGTCTGATTCCTGCCCACAGAAACTATGAGATAGTTCATGTGTGTTGTCTTAAGCTGCTAAGTAATTTGTAATGCAGCAAGATAACTAATACACCTCCAAAATGAAGGCAGCATCCATAGAAGGAGGAAGAACTAAGAGCGGATAGATGGTACCTGTGATGGGAGCCACTGAGTCACAGAATCTCCTGGGGAAGAAGGAAACTAACCTCTTCCTATCCCCCTATTTAATGCTGGGATCTGCTGGCCTCTGCTGTGGTTAACAGGGAACTATCTCCCAAGGGGTCCCTTCCACTCATAACCAGCTCTAATTGCAAGAAAGACCTTTCTAGCTGGGTGCAGTGGCTCACACCTGTAATTCCAACACTTTGGAAGGTTGAAGTGGGAGAGTTGCTTGAGTCCAGGAGTTCAAGGCCAGCCTGGGCAACACAGTGAGACCCCCATCTCGACCAAAAAAAAAAATACAAAAATTAGCCAAGTGTGGTGGCACACACCTATAGTCCCTTAGTCCCTACTACTCAGGAGGGCTGAAGTGGGAGGATCTCTTAAGCCCAGGAGGTCAAGGCTGCAGTGAGCCATGATCACACCACTGCACTCCAGCCTGGCAACAGAGCTGAGACCCTGTCTTTAAAAAAAGAAAAGAAAAGAAAGGCGATGGGAGGGGAGGAAAGGAGAAGAGAGGAGGGGAGAGACCCTGCTACCCAGAACACAACCTTTATTCCTGTAACCTTACCCCACCCACTGCGATTGTCCTGATTCTGCCCTTAGGACCACAGAAAGCAAGCCTAATTTCCTCTTTTCAGCATGGTATAAACATGTAGGTATGGGTTCAAATCCCAGCTCTGCCACTTACAAGCTGCGTTATCCTGAACAGATCCCATACCTCTTCAGTGCATCATTTGTAAAATGGAGATAACAGCACCTGCCTTGTAGGGCTGTGTTAGGCTTTAAGATAAACTCATAGTGTTCTTAGCACAAGTCTTGAGTCACAGCAGGTGCTCAGTATTATTCCCCATGACTACTATGGCAGATTAGACATGCTTGAAATTTGTTGACTCCTCCCTTCAAGACAGGGGGTCTTGTTCCCCTCCTCTTGAATCTGGGCAGGTTCTGTCACTGCTTGACCAATAGAATATGGTGCAAGCGACCTGTGCTAGTTTCAGGGTCCAGGGTTTAAAAGACTTGCAGCTACCACTCCCATCTCTTGAAACGCTCACCTGTATGACCTGACCCTAATTGCCCTGAGGCCACCATGCTGAAGAAGCCACATGTAGAGCTCTGGTCAATAGTTCCAGCTGAGCCCAGCCTCCAGCCATCCCTGCCAAAGTGCCAGATGTGTGACTAAAGCCATCTTAGATTCTCCAGACCAGCCCATCCACCAGCCGAACAGCACCAAGTGACCTCAGCTAATGACACATGAAACAAAAGAATCGCCCAAGTGAGCGCTGCTCCAACTCCTGACCCACAAATCCAGGAAAGACAATAAGATGGTCGTTGTTTTAAGCTGCTAAATTGTGGGTAATTGGTTGCATAGCTACAGATAACTGGGGCAACCATTGCCAAATATTTGAAGGTAACTGTTCCCTTCCAGACTGAACCTGCATACCTCTCTCAGCTGATGCTCACATGATAGGGTTTTGGGCCTTAGGACCCCTGCGATCAGCGGTCTTCTGGACAATGGGAGCCCAACAATGAACACAGCCTTCAGGGCAGAGGGGAGGTTCTGCCCAACTATGCCAGTTAGGACTCTATCTGGAATAATTTAAGCAAAAAAGGAAATGATTGGCTCATAATGGCTTCAGGCATGGCTGGATCCAGGTGTTCCAAGATATTGTCAGGCTCCATTTCCTTTGTGATTATTTTATTTTTGGGCTCTTCTCACAGAGCCAAAAAGCTTTAGAAACTCACTCAGCTTCACATCCTCTCAGGTTCAAGTCCAGATGGAAAGACTATCTGCCATTCTCCCAGCATTCCCAGCAAAAGTATCACTGATTCTCTTTGGTCTGTGGCTGTGTGGCCCAATCAGAGCCAATTACTGTGATTAGGTAGGTGGAATGGCCTAGGAGCTCACAGATGGGACATACTCCATCAAAACCATATGGACTGGGAATAAGGAGGGGTGGTTCTTCAAAGGAAAACCAAGGATATAATCACAGGGGAAGGATGAGTGGATGACTGGGCAGCAGACCTATATATATATATATCCACCCCTGCAGCTAAAAGGAGAATGAAAAACATAACCTCTCTCATTCTACATGGCATACCTCTCTTAATGCAGCCCAGGGTCACATCATCACCTCACATTGATGACTCACAACAGATATTCAGGGGGATGTTTTTCCTTATCCAATGTCGCTTGGTTTCACTCCCTCATCCTCTGCCAATTCAGGGATGCAAATGTGCACGTGGGTCCTCCCTCTTCACCTCTGTCCCAAGCACAGTGAAGCTTCTGGGGGCACGGAGATGAACAGACTAGGCCTGTGGCCTGCTCCACCTTCCCTGAGTCATTATCCCTCCCTCCCCTCACAGAGTCAAAGTGATTCAAAAGAGACAGCTCAGGCCCACAAGCAGGTTTTACCGCCAACATGGCTGGCACAAACCCAGGGCTAGAACCAATGCTTCAGGGCTAGAACCAATGCTTTTGAGGGCAAAATAAGCCCTTCTGTTTCTTCACAGAGTTGGATTGTTTGCCTTGAGTGGATAGGTGACCATCTGAGTTATTAGCAACCAGGGATTTGGTATATAATACTGTGCATACATAAATAACAACAACAAAATTGGTCCACTGCCCAGAGAGCTCTCAATCCACAGAGCTGCCAGACATCATGAGATTTCAAAAGATCTTGGCTCTAAAATCAGAGGATGTTTGGATATAAATTCTAGTACAACCCAGTCATTTGACGGATGAGTAAACCAGGGATCAGAAGAGTCCAGGCATGTAATTGCCCCAAGGTCACTGAACAAATGAGTGGCCGAGTGACCATTGAAATTTGGTCCATCTGAGAGCTCAGCCCTCCTGCCCTGTGTGGTGTTTTTACTTGAGTGAGAACGCAGGTTCCAGGGTGGTCAAGAGGTGTTTATTTTCATTTTGTAGTCGGCCTTCATACAAGTTGGGGGCTGGGAAGGGAAGAACAGTCCAGGCCATTACCCCATGAATTCATTTGACAAATATTTATTAAGCATCTACTGCAAACTTGGCCCTGTGCTGGGAGCTGAAGACACAATTCCACAGGCAGACAATGACCGCCCTTGGCATTTCCAGTGGTCAGGGGTTGGTGAGGAGGGGCAGAGACACCAATCCAAGAGTCCCCGCAGTTTATACATACCACAGGCACGGAAAGCACCAGGAGGGGAAAGAACAGGATGTTTACCAGCACCTTCCACAGGCAGCCACGGTCATGGGGGTCAGGACAGGGTCCCCAGAGGAAGTGACGATTCGGCTGAGCTAGAAAGACATTTCCACAGGAACTTACAGTAAGGGCTGCAAGGACAGCCTGTCCTTCCCCGCCCACCACCTCACTAAACTTCCACTGCGGCAATCAGCATTCCCTAAGCCTGCCAGGAAGCTTCCAGTAACTGCTTCCTGACTCCTAGCATGACACACTTCGGGCATTCCGAGATTGATGATCTAAGACCCTTACACAGCGCCAGACACGTGCAGGCAGGGAGGCAGGATGTGCCTCTCCAGACAGGAATGTGGACGCCACCTGGGCTCTTCCCCTCAGCCTCCACAGGGGAAGAATATTCTTGTGGGGTTTTTCCCTTCCAAATGTCTCAGGGCAATTCCAGTGTTCCCGCTAGTTCCTCCCTCCCAGGCTAGAACACAAATCCTTCCCCCTCCCTGTCTGGCAAACACCTTCTGACCCTCAGGCCCAAGGCAATGGCCCACCTCCTCCCAGGCTGGATGGAGTCTCCTCCTCTCTGTTCCCCCAGCCCCTGAGCTTCCTGAGGACCAAGCTTGTGGCTTCATGTCCTTATTCTTCCTCCTTGGTGTCTCTATGTTAGGGGGCCGTCAGCATCTGCTGGGGCCTGGTCGCATTCACCCTGCTCTGCCACTCACTAGCTGTGTGACCCTGGACAAGTTAACTTCTCTGGACCTGCAGTTTCTCCTCTCTACAACGAGAATACTGGAGAGTCCTTATTTTATGGGTTGTTACAGAATTAAGTGACATCTCACACACAACACACTTCCTGCAGTCCCTGTTGCACGCTAAAGTACTCAACATGCAACGGATACGTCATCAGTAACCACCCCACGGGTTTACTGTGATGCTGCACAATTAAGCCTTGGCTGCTACAGAGTTGTAACCTGTCTGCACTTCCAGCCGGTTTTCCATGCAAGCAGCATTCCCAAGTCCCGCTTTCACCCGCGCGCTAACGGCTCAGGTTCGCGTATAGGACAGGAGGGAGGGGAGCTGTGCACACGGCGGAGGCGCACGGCGTGGGCACTGGGCACCCGGCACCCGGTACACTGTGTCCTCCCGCTGCACCCAGCCCCTTCCGCCCCGAGGCGTTCCCTGGGCGCAAGTGGGCCGGCTTCAGGGAACTGACCGCGCACGGCCCGTGTGCAGAGCCTGGTGCGCCCGGCCCAGTGCGCGCGGCCGGGTGTTTCGCCTGGAGCCACGAGTGACTCAGCGCGGGGCGTGTGCAGGCAGCGCCCGGCCGGGGCGGGGCTTTTGCACTCGTCCCGGCTCTTTCTAGCTATAAACACTGCTTGCAGACCTCCACTCCACCACGCCTCCTCCAAGTCCCAGAGAGCCCGCGTGCAACCTGTCCCGACTCTCGCCGCCTCTTCAGCTCGCCATGGATCCCAACTGCTCCTGCGCCGCCGGTAAGAGGCTGGGGATGCCCAGTGTAGACTGTAGCGCTAGAGAAGCAATTTCTGACTCCTCTTTCTTTCTCTGATCACTCAATTTCAGGACAGGAGTTGCTCCTTCCCAAAGAGTTTTGGGGTATCTTTCTCTCCATTCTAGGTTATTCGGAGCCCCCCCCACCCCCCCCTTTTTTTCCCCGTTAAGGAGATCTGAGTTAATGGCTTGCTCAAGTTCCCAGGAATCGGTTGTGGACAGAGGAACTCGGCCCCGGGCTCTTAGTACGCCGTCCCGCGTTCAGGTGTCCAGGGACCGTTCTCACCTCTGTCTTTTTCTCCTTGCAGGTGACTCCTGCACCTGCGCCGGCTCCTGCAAATGCAAAGAGTGCAAATGCACCTCCTGCAAGAAAAGTAAGTGGGATCCTCTCTTTACCCTCTCACTGTCCTCCAGCCTGTCCTCTCTCCACCATCCTCAGGGGAATTAAAGCAGTCTGGGGATGCCTCATTGCGCGGAAATTGTTGCCTCCTCAGTGATCCTTATCAGGGAGAGCAGGAATCCTTATTCCCGGTGTCCTTAGTACTCATCTCTGCCGCCTCCTCTCTGCCCCCAGGCTGCTGCTCCTGCTGCCCTGTGGGCTGTGCCAAGTGTGCCCAGGGCTGCATCTGCAAAGGGGCGTCGGACAAGTGCAGCTGCTGCGCCTGATGCTGGGACAGCCCTGCTCCCAGATGTAAATAACGCGACCTCTACAAACCTGGATTTTTTTTTGTACAACCCTGACCCTGACCGTTTGCTATATTCCTTTTTCTATGAAATAATGTGAATGATAATAAAACAGCTTTGACTTGATTTTGCCTCTGGTTTCCTTCATATGCCTTAAAAATAAGGGACTGGGGTGAGGGATTGAACTGGGAGGGCAGAGACCTGGGCTGTGGATGGAAATGTGAGCCGTTAAGAAAGAGTGCATTCTGGCAAGCCAGGCTACTGCACTGAGCTTCATCTTCTGTAAAACTGAATGGTGTTGTGCCAGATCATATGGGGGCAGGAGGGACACATACATGATCCCTTTCAGTTTCACGTCAAATGTGGCACAGAAACGTCTCCATTCCTCACTTTTACTTTTGATTTCCCTGCCCAACTCCAGTTCTTCGTGGGATTTTAGACTTGAAAGTGACTACAGAGGGTGAAACCCAACTCCCCAGTGGCTGGAATCTGACATCCGGTTTCCCAAACTCCCTGTGGTGGATGACCAGTTTTGTTTTGTTTTGTTTTCCATTAGTCACAGACCTAGACTCTGGTAAAATAAGGAGTTAATAAGAAAATGAAAGTTTAAAAGACACAAAATACAAAGACCATTTTTTAGATTCAACAGGAACTTTTCAATAAATATATGAAGAACAAATTAACATAGGAAAAATTAAAGAATTACCAACACTAAACATTTGTCCAAGGGTGTGCATTGCATCCTGGAAACAGTTCTCAGACTGGCCCCAGTGTGTGGCTGGCACACCCTGAGCAGCACTGATCCAGACATCCCCACAAGGAACCGTCAGGCTTGTGCTGCCCAGTGTCACTGACAGGACACTCACTCGCAGACCCCTGAGAGCTCCCCGTTTTGCCTTGGTTCTGAAACTTTTTAAGTTCCTCCCAAGGTCAGGCTGAATTTACTCCTCTCAAATTTCAGCCGTTGGCTACTTAAACCAGCAAAGTGGCCGGGGATGTGGAGGGAAATGGCCAGCATGTTCCCAGCAAGATGCAGTGTGTGTGATCATGGGTTGCAGAAGAAGTTCTTCCTGTCCGCCCATGCAGGGGTGATGGCATTCAGCAGTTTGGAGGGTGTGGTGATGCTCATTAGAAAGGAGCGAAGCTCTGAGTGACTTGTAATTAAAGCCAACGGTTAGTCCCCCTGGCTATGTGGAGGGAATGTTATTTGATGTTCAGTCAAAGAGGACGATGAGTGCCTTGGCTCAGGAATCAGGAGCACACTTGCCTGAAGGTGTGCTCCTTATAGAGAGAGTTTTAGAAGGCAGCCTGCGACAAGGGCATGGTTTTTCACGTCAGGCAGTCCTAGTTCACAGCCCACTTTACCACTTACTGGCTGTGTGGCCTGGGCAAGTCACTCAACCTCTCTGAGCCTACATTTCCTCATCTGTAGAAAAAAGATGGTATCCCTATTTCTGGATTAAATGAGATCTTGCCCTGGCTCCTGGCTAGGGTTTAATGACCATCAGGATCACTCTGTTTACATGGACTTTGTTGGAGACAGAATCTCTCTTGATAAGCTCTTGGGGAAAAATGGGTCTGAGAAGAATTACCCTGGGTCAGAGGCTGGGGAGTGGAATGAAGCTTTCCTGGCTGTGTACCAGGGGGAGGGTGGATGACTTCCTGCCCAAAGCCCTCTGGGATTAAGATGCTGCCACAGCATTTGAACAAACGTTAAGAACCATTCTAATTTTTCCTATCATTTGAATACCCCATGAGCCAGTGAAAGAGTGAATATGCAGGGACGAAACTGATTCTGTCATCTTCCAGATGTCATTTTCCCTTCCAAATGTCTCAGGGCGATTCCAGTGTTCCCGCTATTTCCTCCCTCCCAGGCTAGAACACAAATCCTTCCCCCTCCCTGCCTGGCAGACACCTTCTGACCCTCAGGCCCAAGGCAATGGCCCACCTCCTCCCAGGCTGGATGGGGTCTCCTCCTCTCTGCTCCCCCAGCCCCTGAGCTTCCTGAGGACCAAGCTTGTGCCTTCTTGTCCTTATTCTTCCTCCTTGGTGTCTCTATGTTAGAGGGCCATCAGCATCTGCTGGGGCCTGGTCGCATTCACCCTGCTCTGCCACTCACTAGCTGTGTGACCCTGGACAAGTTAACTTCTCTGGACCTGCAACCTGCCCAAGGTCACACAGCTTAGAAGTCAGAGGCTGGAACCTTCACTACAGCTGGCCTCTCATCTTGGCTACAGCTGGCAGAACATGATGTCAGTGGGCTCTAAGCCCTGCCTCTCAGAGTTCAGAGCTGGGTCAGCCCTTGGTCAGTTAGTCCAGTTGTGTCCCTGGCTTGAGAGGTGGCATACTGAAGCCAAGAGAGGTCACAGAGCTATGCAGAGGGCATGACTGCCAGCTCAGTGTTCTTTCTACTGCTGCCTCACTGCCAGATTTTCAGTGTCCTTGTTTTTCACAGAACATGGTGACATAGGGTGGTGGTTGAGGGCATTATGATGCAGTCAGCATGCATGGGTGCAAAACCTAGCTGTGTCACTTATACCTGAGTGACACAACCTCTCTGTGGCTCAGTCTCCTCCACTGTAAGATAGGCTGAATAATAGGGTCTGGCTGGTGACAGCAAATGACTTAATACATGCAAAGAACTTAGAATGGCACCTGTCATGTATCAAGCAGACTATAATATTAGCTATGATTTTATTTTATTTTGTTTTATTTTATTTTATTTTTGAGACAAAGTCTCACCCTGTCACCCTGGCTGGAGTGCAGTGGGGTGATCTCAGCTCACTGCAACCTGCACCTCCTGGGCTCAGGTGATCCTCCCATCTCAGCCTCCTGAGTAGCTGGGACTACAGGCACATGCCACCCCGCCTGGCTAATTTTTATATTTTTAGTAGCAATGGGGTTTCACCATGTTGGCCAGGCTGGTCTTGAACTCCTGGGCTCAAGTGATCCGCCCGCTTCCAGCTCCCGAGTGCTGGGATTACAGACATGAGCCACCATGCCCAGCCTAGCTATAATTTTATTATCTTTATTCATAGCATAGAGACATTTTTCTACCTCTAGACCAATAAGCCAGGGCTGCTGTTCCTAGCCATGTGAGCTCTACATTCCTCATCAACTACCTGAGCATGTTAACTGTGGTCCAGAGAGTCTTCAGTCTTCCCATGAAATTGTGATCAGCACTGGATATAGAAAACCATGAGCAGGACAGTCCACGCCTTTGTGGCACATACAAACAGATGCCTGCCATATCTGCTACCATCTACACCACAATTTTACCTAACAATTCTCCTTTAAATGATTCATATTTTCCAAGATATATTTGTATCACTCACAGTTTTCCCCAAGACACAGAACCAATAAAATGTCCCTAGATAGATAGTGATAAAAAGAAAGCTTTAAGAAATTAGCTGATGTGATTGTGGGGATGGCTGGTCTAAAATATGCACGGCTGGCTGGCAGCATGGGAATTCTGTCAGAAGTTGATGTTACAGTCTTTCATCTGAAGGCGGTCTACAGGTAGAATTCCTTTCTCTTCCAGGGACCTCAGTCTTTCCTCTTAAGGCCTTCAACTGATTGGATGAGGCCCACACACATTGTGATGAGTAGTCTGCTTTACTCAAAATGTATTGATTTATTTTATTTTATTTTTTGAGACAGAGTCTAGCTCTGTCACCCAGGCTGGAGTGCAGTGGTGCAACCTCAGCTCACTGCAACCTCTGCGTCCTGGATTCAAGCAATTCTCCTGCCTCAACCTCCCAAGTAGCTGGGATTACAGGCATGCACCACCACGCTAATTTTTGTATTTTTCAAAGAGCAGCTAGTTTTTGTATTTTATTTAACAGATTAAGCAGCTAAATTTTGTATTTTTAATAGAGAAAGGGTTTCACCATGTTATCTAACTCCTGGCCTCAAGTGATCCACCCACCTCAGCCTCCCAAAGTGCTGGGATTACAGGCATGAGCTACCATGCCCAGCCAAAACCTACCAATTTAAATGTTAATCAGGTCTAAAAAACACTTACACAGCAACATCTATATTAATGTTTGACCAAGCAACTGAGTATGATAACCTAGCCAAGCTGACCCATAAAACTAACCATTGCAGTCCACCACTTGTTAATTTGGCATACATAAACATCTCCTTAAACTATACTTAATGTTAAAACGAGGTCATATCTCCACCTAATGTGAAACAACTGTCCTGTGTATGCCTGAAATGACACAAACTCTCTCCCCAAAAGTGACTGCAAAATCTTTGAGGAATATTCCTTGACATCTTGTAACTTAAATACTATGATATAAAGTTAGCAATACTTAAATTTTGTGATATAAAGTTAATACATCCTCTGTTATATGACAACGGGATAAGAGATGGAAGAAAACAAAAATATTTGCCACACATGCATACACACACACACACACACACACACACATTTATAACAACATAATGAAGAAATACCAATAACAATGACATTCCTCATTTCCGTACCTGTAACTGGTCACATGGTCATAGCTGCTATTTATAACTTCCTTCTTTTATGACCTGTTATTCCATTTGCTTTCAGTAAACACCTCAGCCAATGGTGGCTCTTTACTTGGTGGGGTGACCTAAACCTTCATTCTGGAAGGGTCTGGGCCATGCATTCCTGTCCCAATTGGGTTGTTAAAGTTTTCCATTGGCTTCAATCACAGGACATGGTAGTAATAAGAGACACCCTAAGGGATCTCTTGTATTCCAGACATCCTCCTCCTTACCTTGATTGCAGAGACTGTGATTACCAAGAGGTAGCCACAATCACCCTAGCCAGAATAGTGACTCCTTTCTTTGCCTGTCTTTTTTTGTTGTTGTTGTTTCTTTTCTTTTCTTTTCTTTTTCTTTTTTCTCTTTTCTTCTTTCTTTCTTTCTTTCTTTCTTTCTTTCTTTCTTTCTTTCTTTCTTTCTTTCTTTCTTTCTTTCTTTCTTTCTTCTTTCTCTCTGTCTCTCTCTCTCTTTCTTTCTTTTTTTGGGATGGAGTTTCGCTTTTGTTCCCTAGGCTGGAGTGCAATGGCACGATCTCAGCTCACCGCAACTTCCACCTCCTGGGTTCCAGCAATTCTCTTGACTTGCCTCCTGAGTAGCTGGGATTACAGGGATGAACCACCACGCCCAGCTAATTTTGTATTTTTAGTAGAGATGGGGTTTCTCCATGTTGGTCAGGCTGGCCTCAAGCTCCTGACCTCAGGTGATCCACCCGCCTCGGCCTCCCAAAGTGCTGGGATTACAGGTGTGAGCCACAGTGCTGGCCTCTTTGCCTGTTGATCCAGAAGTCTGAGGACTCAATGTGGCCTGGTGGGAGTCAGAACTTCCAGTTTGATGGAATCATTGTGTCTCCCAAGGAAGCATTCCTCCTTTTGGAACTAATACCTTGAGACCAGTAAAGCATAAAGTCATAGGGACAGGAAACAGATATTTTGACTCTACAGATGAGTAAGATTTTTGTAGGCTGCCTCCTCTATTTGCTCGTACGACCACCATGATCAACTAGCTAACACCACAGGTCTCTGTGACTCATACTACTCTTTTTATTTGAGATGGGGTCTCGCTCTGTCATCCAGGCTGGAGAGTAGTGTCACCAACATGGCTCACTGCAGCCTCAACCTCCAAGGCTCAAGCGATCCTCCCATCTCAGCCCCCAAAGTAGCTACAACTACAGGCAGGCACCAACACATCCAGCTGATTTTTATATTTTTGGAGGGTTGGAGACAGGATTTCGCCATGTTTGCCAGGCTGGTCTCAAACTCCTGAGCTCAAGTGATCCACCTGCCTCAGCCTCCCAAAGTGCTAGGATTATAGGCGTGAGCCGCTGCACCTGGCCTGCAAGTCATACTATTCTGCTTTGACTGTGCCATCCATGACAATAACCAGGCCCATGCTGCCTTTGGCAATTAAGTGCTGTCCCTTGGTGCCTGCCACACTGGGACCAAATTGTCGCCATTGCCTATAGGATTCCTAATTCAGTGGCAGCAGTTTCCACTGAATTTCTACCTGCAGAAAAGAGTGACCACAGAGCTCTTCCAGGATGCTAGGGCGCCCCTCACAAATTTATTTCTCACAGATGTGGTGAAAGTGGTGTCCTCTGGACACTCCCAGGTTGAATGGGCAGTTAACACTTGATAAATCCCCTCTGACATCTGTTTTACTCAAAGACTACTGATTTAAATGTTAATCACATCTTAGAAAATGACTTTGCCACAATATCTAGGCTGGTGTTTGACCAAGGAACTGGGCACTTTGCCTAGCCAAATTGACACATAAAATTAATCATCACATATATTTAAATGAAATCAAAGTTTTTACCAATGCTAAAATCAAGAATCAGTCTTACTTACAGACATAGATTACTCTAATGTGTATTTTGTATATATGTACATATTTAATAAATTTCCCATCTCCATCACTTTTCAAGCTGTCCAGGGTTGAGATTGACACTTCTCCCTGATTAAAAAATTTCTTTTTTTTTCTTTTCTTTTGAGACAGAGTCTCGCTCTGTCACCCAGGCTAGAGTGCAGTGGTGTGATCTCGGCTCACTGCAAGCTCCCCCTCCTGGGTTCACGCCATTCTCCTGTCTCAGCCTCCCGAGTAGCTGGGACTACAGGCGCCAGCCACCATGCCTGGCTAATTTTTTGTATTTTTTTTTAGTAGAGATGGGCTTTCACCATGTTAGCCAGGATGGTCTTGATCTCCTGACCTCATGATCTGCCTGCCTCAGCCTCCCAAAGTGCTGGGATTACAGGCGTGAGCCACTGCGCCTGGCTCCCGATTTAAAAATTTCAAGCAGACCAGCTCGGGGGCTCACTCCTGTAATCGCAGCACTTTGGAAGACCAAGGCAAGTGGATCACTTGAGCCCAGGAGTTCGAGACCAGCCTGACTGAGCAACATGACGAAATCTTGTCTCAAAAAAAAAAGGCAAAAAATTAGCCAGGCATGATGGCCTGCACCTGTAGTTCCAGCTACTTGGGCAGCTGAGGTGGGAGGATAGATTGAGCCCAGGAGACTGAGGCTGCAGTGAGCCATGATCTCATCACTGAACTCCAGCCTGGATGACAGAGTGAGACCCTGTTTCAAAATAATGATAATAATAATAATCGTAAGCAGCACAGTGGTGTTGAAGACATATCTTGGCCAAAAGAAATGTTTTCTTTCCTCCTCTTGGGAAGCTGGCTGGATTCAGGTAGAGTGGTACCATTTCACAGAACCATAACCTTGGGCAAGTTACTTACGCTCTTTGTGCCTTAGTTTTTCCATTGGAAAAAAAGTGTTTAGAATAGTATTTCCCTTTTATTATTCTTGAGAGGGTTCAAAAAACTAAAATGATTAAACAGACTCATGCAGATTGTTGCGTAATAGGAAAATTGCAAGGTAAATAATAACTTCGTGCTTTCTTATTTAACGTAGGTTCTGCATCCTCCAGGTCTGGAGTCACCTAAGCAGATCCCGCCCTTGGGGGCACTCCACATTTTCAGGACTACTCTCCTGGAGTTGGGTGGGCACGCTAGGCTTTGGAGGAGCCCCTGCAGAATTTTATGTAAAGGAGGCCCCAGACAAATGTGCCCATACAACCTCTCAGGCATGGGGAATGGAAGGGAGGGCTCGCCTCCACACTGTTGCTGAGCTCAAGAGAAAGTGGCAGAAGGACCATGGTGGGGATAGTGACAGGCAATGCTGGAGGGCAGGAGGGCAGAAAGTAAGAGTCACATCCATGACCGTTCTCTGCACGCAACTCCCTCGCCGCGCTCGCCAGCTCAGGCCTATCCGGGGACGAAGCTGGGGTTGCACACCGGCTCCGGGAAAGGCGAAATACCGCAGATGGGGTGGTGGGGGTGGGAATATTGCGACCACCAGAGGCTGGGTTCCTGGAACGCTCGGGGACGGGGATGGCCAGCAACCACAAGGAAATGGGGAAAATGGGGAAGTTGCGGGGGCAGGACGGCATGGACGCCGCGGACGACCGGGCGCACAGGCCTGAGCGAGCGAGAGAGCGAGCGAGCGAGCGGGTGCCAAACAAGAGACCCGCGGCGCACACCTTGCGCCCGGCCCGCCTGCTGCTCACAGTCCCTCCACGTACCCACAAGAGGCCTAGACGCAGCGGGGCGGGTGCAAGCGCGGGGCGGGGCCTCTGCGTCCGGTCCCATCTCCGTCTGCAAAAGCAGCAGCTGGCTCCAGGCTCCAATGCGCCTTCCAGCTGCCTGACTGCCTCTTCGCCTCTCCCGTCCTTTCTTGGCTCGAAATGGACCCCAACTGCTCCTGCGCCACCGGTAAGGGAAGCACGGCTCTGCGCCTGGGAATGCCCAATTTCCAGCCACAGTACAGTGTCCCTGCTTTTGAGGAGGTCGCATTTTGAGCTCTGAGCAGAAGGGAACCCTTTACTTCGTCCAGTACTTTCTTCTTGGAATAGCTCCTGAGAGCATTGCCTTCCTCACTGTGCCTCTGTGTCAGAGTTGAGTGTTCTGAGGCTCAAGGCTGTGTCGTGTTCCACATCACCTGGTTGATCAGGGGGCTGCTGGCCAAACCCCAATGCTCTGTCTAGGCTCTGAGCAAGCAGGGTGGGTGGGAGGCAGGGAACACTGTCTTTGAGATTCAGGACAGGAGGTTTTGGCCCTCAATCCCAGTCTTCCTGGGTTGTGTGTGCATCTGGGACCTTCCTGGTGGGGTGAAACAGGAGGGTGCTTGCCCTTCCCAGCATGAGTGGAGAGGACATGGGGCATGTCTTTCTCTGCTCTAAGTGGGAAAGGAGCTCTGAGGGCTGGTCCTGCACAGAGGATGGTGCACTGGAGACTCATTGACCCACTGCTGTACCTTCTGCATCTCACTCACTGCTCACTGCCTTTATCTCTCCCTTGCAGGGGGCTCCTGCTCCTGTGCCAGCTCCCGCAAGTGCAAAGAGTGCAAATGCACCTCCTGCAAGAAGAATGTGTGTGGGGCCATCTCCACACATCTCCACATCTGGGGCTGTGGCTAAGGTTGGGAGGGAACTCAAGGCTGGCCTCGAGTGCATGCTTCTGGGGAACACCTTTCTTTGCCCCTGTTGGCCATGTCATTCCCTCTCCAGGCTTTCTGCTCTGAGCTCGAATGTGGCCAGGCAGCCTTTTTCTATTGAGACACAAACTCCAAAGGTACCACCTGTGGTCTCAGAACAGAGCTGTACCAACCTAAAAAATCATCCTCCGGGTCTGGAGTGTGAGCTCGAGCCAGGCTTGCTGTTGGGCCAGGGAAGTGCCTGATTGAGTCTGCTCTGACCTCTCACTCTCCCTTTTCCCCCAGGCTGCTGCTCCTGCTGCCCCATGGGCTGTGCCAAGTGTGCCCAGGGCTGCGTCTGCAAAGGGACGTCAGAGAAGTGCAGCCGCTGTGCCTGATGTCGGGACAGCCCTGCTCCCAGATGTAAACAGAGCAACCTGTACAAACCTGGATTTTTTTTTTCATACAACCCTGAGCCATTTGCTACATTCCTTTTTCTATTAAATGTGTAAACAATAATAAAACAGTTTTGACTTGATTCTGACTCTCTTTTCCTTTGTGTGGCTTCAAATTAATGGACCAGGTTTAGGGATTGAACCAGGAGTTTAGAGACCCAGGCTCTGGATGGACATGTGAGTCGCTAACAATCTGAGAGCCTCCTGACAAGCCAGGTTACCTCACTGAGCTTCATCTTCTATAAAAGGGAATTGCACTGTGCCAGATCATAATGGGCGGACATCCAGGATCACCTCTGGTCATATCAAATGTGGCACAGAAACTTCTCCATCTTTCGTTTTTATTTTCTGATTTCCCTGCCCAATTTCAATTTTCTCATCAGATTTTAGGCTTCAAAGAGATGACAGGGGTGGAATCCAATTCCTCAGCTGCTTGATTCCCACACTGGGCTTCTCAAACTCCATGGTGAAGGAACTTTTTACTACCTATGCATCCCAGACATAAACCTTTTTTTTTTATTTTGGCATGTAAAACACTGATTTCAGAAAATACATTTTTAAAACTTTGTTATTTATACAAAAAGAGATCGATTTCTCAGAAGGCAGATAGCAAAAGGCCATTGTGGATCAGAACCTGATGAAACTAGCAATTTTAGCCTGGCATAGTCCCAGCTACTTGGGAGGCTGAGGTGAGAAGATTAGTTGAGCCCGGGAGGCGGAGGTTGCAGTGAGCCAAGATCGTGCCACTGCATTTCAGTCTGGGTGACAGAGTGAGGCCCTATCTCAAAAAATAAAAAGTAAAATAAAAATAAGCTAACAATGTTTCAAAATCTGGTTACAAAGAAGAAAAGGGAAGCCATCTCAAGGCTGGGATGTTGCTACCTGCTCCCCCAACCCCCGACCCCTGACACCAAGTGACACTGAGGCTGGGGAAGGCTGCATGGCCTGGGCCTTGGTGCTCCAGATGGACACTTGCTTCAAAATCTTGGCTTTGGCAAAAACATGGCAAGTTGATGAGTAAACTGTCCTGCTGAGAGGTGTGGTGGAGGATACGTCCTCTTAGGTGGGAAGATAAAAATAATTATGTCAATTATGGAGAAAATGAAATCAAACACAAAATGCAAAACACAATTTTTCAGATTTAACAGGAAAGACTTCAATAAATGCATAAAGAAGTAATAGAAAAATTGGCCAGGCACGGTGTCTCATTCCTGTAATCCCAGCACTTTGAAAGGCTGAGGCAGGCGGATCACCTGAGGTCAGGATTTTGAGACCAGCCTGGACAACACGGTGAAACTCCGTTTCTACTAAAAATACAAAAATTAGCCGGGCGTGGTGGCAGGCACCTGTAATCCCAGCTACTCAGGAGGCTGGGGCAGGAGAATCGCTTAAACCCGGGAGGTGGAGGTTGCAGTGAGCCGAGACTGCCACTGCACTCCAGCCTGGGTGACAGAACAAGACTCCATCTCAAAAAAAAAAAATTAGTAACAGAAAAATTGAAGATTTACAAACTCTGCACATATGTTCATGAGTGATGTACACTGCAGACTAGAAATGGTGGGCTGGTCCCACTGTGTGAATCACACACTTTCATCCGCACTGGCCATGACAACCTCACAAGGATACCATCAGCTGGGCTGAGGGCAGTGGCTCAACCCTGTAATCCTAGCACTTTGGGAGGGTGAGGCCAGCAGATTGCTTGACCTCAGGAGTTCGAGACCTGCTGGGGCAACACAGCGAAACCTGTCTCTACAACAAATGCAAAATTTAATTGGGCTTGGTGATGTGTGCCTGTACCCCCAGCTACTCGGGTGGGGGGTGAGGGGGGTGAGGGGGGGTGGGTAAGGTGGGAGGATTGCTTGAGCCCAGGAGGTGAATGTTGTGGTGAGCAGAGATCTTGACAGTGCACTCCAGCCTGGTTAATAGAGCAAGACTCTGTCTGAAAGAAAGAAGAAGGAAAGAAGAAAGAGAGAAAGAAAGAAAGGAAGAAAGAGAGGAAGGAAGGAAGGAAGGAAGGAAGGAAGGAAGGAAGGAAGGAAGGAAGGAAGGAAAAGAGAGAGAAAGAGAAAGGAAATAAAGGAAAGGAAAGGAAAGGATTAGCTTTAGCCTGCCCAGCGTCACAGGACACTTGCAGACACCTAAGAGTTCCCTGTTGTGACTTGGCTCTGAATCTTTGAAAGTTCTGCCCAAGCTCAAGCTGAATTTTCCCTTTCAAATTTCAGCCCTTGACTATGTCAGTCGAAGTGACTGGGGCTATGGAGGGAAGAGCCGAGCATTTTCCCAGCAAGATGCAGTGTGTGTAATCATGGGTTGCAGATGTTCCTGTTTGCCCATGCAGGAGTGATAGCAGATCCTGTAGTTTAGGGAGTGTGGGGGTGCTCATTAGGAAAAAGTGAGGCCCTAGCTGACTTGTAATTAAAGCCAATGATTAGTCCCCCCTGGCTATGTGGAGGGAATCCTATTTGATGGTCAATCAAAGAGGAAGATGAGTCTCTTGGCCTAGAGGTCAAGGCCACACTTACTCACTGTTTCCCTGTGAAGAGATTTCAGAAGGCAGCCTGAGCCTAGGGCATGGGTTTTGGTGTCAGGCAGTCCTAGTTCACAGCCTACTTCATCACTGAAAAAAAAAAAAACAAAAAAACAAAAAAAGTGAGAGTCTCATCTCTGAAAGAGAAAAAAAGCAACTTTGGAACTGGGTAACAGGCAAGAGTTGGAACAGTCTGGAGGGCTCAGAAGAAGACAGAAAAACGTGGGAAAGTTTGGAACTTCCTAGAGACTTGTTGAATGGCTTTGCCCAACATGCTGATAGCGATACGGACAATAAAGTCCAGGCTGAGGTGGTCTTATATGGAAATGAGGAACTTGTTGGGAACTGGAGCAAAGGTGACTTTTGTTATGTTTTAGCAAAGACACTGGTGGCATTTTACCTTTGCCCTAGAGATATGTGGAACTTTGAACTTGAGAGAGATGATTTAGGGTATCTGGTGGAAGAAATTTCTAAGCAGCAAAACATTCAAGAGGTGACTTGGGTGCTATTAAAGGTATTCAGAATTATAAGGGGAACAGAGCATAAAAGCTTGGAAACTTTGCAGCCTGACAATGCAATAGAAAAAAAAATCCCATTTTCTGAGGAGAAATTCAAGCTGGCTGCAAAAATTTGCATAAATAACAAGGAGCAGAATGTTAATCCCCAAGACAATGGGGAAAATGTCTCCAGGGCATGTCAGAGGACTTCACAGCAGCCCCTCCCATCGCAGGCCCCAAAGGCCTAGAAGGAAAAAGTGGTTTCATGGGCCGGGTCTAGGGTCCCTGTGCTGTGTGCAGCCTAGGGACTTTGTGCCCTGCATCCCAGTCACTCCAGCCATGGCTAGAAGGGGCCAATGTAAAGCTCTGGTCGTGGCTTCAGAGGGTGCAAGCCCCAAGCCTTGGCAGCTTCCACATGATGTTGAGCCTGTGAGTGCACAGAAGTCAAGAATTGGGAGCCTCTGCCTAGATTTCGGAAGTTGTATGGAAATGCAGAAGTTTGTTGTAGGGGCGGGGCCCTCATGGAGAACCTCTGCTAGGGCAGTGTGGAAGAGAATGTGGGGTCAGAGCCCTCACACAGAGTCCCTACTAGGGCACCACCTAGTGGAGCTGTGAGAAGGCCACCGTCTTCCAGACCACAGAATGGTAGATCCGCCAACAGCTTGCACCACGTGCCTGGAAAAGCCACAGACACTCCATGCCAGCCCATGTAAGCAACCAGGAGGGGGGCTGTAAAGCGACAGGGGCAAAGCTGCCCAAGACCATGGGAATCTACCTCTTGCATCAGCATGACCTGGATGTGAGACATGGAGTCAAAGGAGATCATTTTGGAGCTCTAAGATTTGACTGCTCTGCTGGATTTTTTACTTTTATGGGGACTGTAGCCCCTTTATTTTGGCCAATGTCTCCCATTTGGAATTGCTGTATTTACCCAACACCTGTACCACCAGTGTATCTAGGAAGTAACTAACTTGCTTTTTATTTTTCAGGCTCATAGGCAGAAGGGACTTGCCTTGTCTCAGATAATACTTTGGACTGTGGACTTTTGAGTTAATGCTGAAGTGAGTTGAGACTCTGGTGGACTGTGGGGAGGGCATGATTACTTTCAAAATGTGAGGACGTGAGATTTGGGAGGGGCTAGAGGCGGAAAGATATGGCTTGGCTGTGCTTCTACCCGAATCTCATCTTGAATTGTAATTCCCGCAATTCCAAAGTGTCATGGGAGGAACCTAGTGGGAGGTAATTGAATCATGGAGGCAGGTCTTTCCTGTGCTGTCCTTGTGATAATGAATGAATCTCATGAGATCTGATGGTTTTAAAAATGGAAGTTTCCCTGCACAAGCTCTCTCTTTGCCTGCTCCCATCCATGTAAGACATGACTTGCTCCTCCTTGTCTTCTGCCATGATTGTGAGGCCTCCCCAGCCATGTGGACCTGTAAGTCCATTTCTTTTGTAGATTGCCCAGTCTCGGGTATGTCTTTTATCAGCAGTGTGAAAACAAACTAATACAATGGGTGAGAGCATGATGCTGCAGACAGCATGCATGAGTGCACATCCCACCTCTGTCACTTTTAGCTGTGCCTCACAACCTCTCTGTGTCTCCTGTAATAGGAGCATAATAATGGCATCTGGATTGTAAGATGAAAGAATTTTATACATGTAAGGAACTTAGAATGCTGCTTGGCAAGCATTCTACAATATTAGCTATTGCTTTAAAAAAAAAAAATCATACATCGCATGGGAGATATTTACTTACAGACAAAGAAGCCAGGCCTGGAGTGCCTAGCTGTGTATGCTCTCATTGTCATCTACCACATGAACATGTGTCATGTGGTCCAAAGAGAGCCATTCACTGCTCCCACAAAATCATCATCAACACAGGGTTATTAAGCTACAAGCAAGATTCTCTGCCTCGTGTCAGATATAAAATGACTGGCATTTCTGTTACCACCTGCACACTTTATTTATCATTTTATATTTAAATGATTAATATTTTCTTAAATATATTTGTATGAAAAGCAAACTCTTTTCCATCACCAAAAATGAAAATCGGTCTTATCCATACATAGAAGATAGCCAGGAAAACTATAAATGTGTGTGTGTGTGTGTGTGTGTGTGTGTGTATATATATATATATATATATATATATATATATATATATAATTACACTTATGGATTGCTTTTGCCACTGCCCATGGTTGAGCTTGTGGCTTGCCATTGTTTAGAAGATTTCCAGCAAGAGAGAAGTGCTGATGACATACCTGGGCCAAAGGAAGGCTTGATCCATGGACACTGTCTCTTGAGGGGTTGGCTGGATTCAAATCAGTGACAATTTTTCAGCTCTGTGACTTGAACCAATTACTTTAACTCTGTAGTAGCTGTCTGTTTAGTAATACAGGTTCATAAATCGTATTTTTCTTTAAGATCACAAAGCAAGTGGTTAAAAAGAGATCGGCACAGACTCAATGTTATGCATTCAGCCTGGAATATTGAAGAGATCAGCAATATTGAAGAGAAATAACCATTTATCTTGCTTTCTTTTTTTCTTTTCTTTCTTTCTTTTTTTTTTTTTTTTGACGTGCAGTGGCGCGATCTTGGCTCACTGCAAGCTCCACTTCCCAGGTTGATGCTATTCTCCTGCCTCAGCCTCCCGAGTAGCTGAGACTACAGGCACCTGCCACCACGTCCTGCTAATTTTTTGTATTTTTAGTAGAGACAGGGTTTCACCATATTAGCCAAGATGGTCTCCATCTCCTGACTTCGTGATCCGCCCGCCTCGGCCTCCCAAAGTGCTGGGATAACAGGCGTGAGCCACCGCTCCCGGCCTATCTTGCTTTTCAATTTTATTTTTTTAGAGACGTTGACTCCCTGTGTTGCCCAGGCTGGACTCGAACTCCTAGGCTCAAGTGATCCTCCCAAGTAGCTGGGACTACAGCAGTAGGCACCACCTCGCCCACCTTGCTTTTTAATTTAAAGCAGCGTCTGCATATCATCTGAAGTAATCTTTCTTTGGGGACATCCCACATGTCCAGAACTGCCATCCGGTATTGTGGTGGCCCTAAGGCTGTGGGGAGCACGGAGACTTAAGTGCAAAGGAGAACCTGGACAAATGTACCCACACATTCTCTCAGGCGAGGAGAAAGGACAGGAGAGAGAGGCTGATCCGTGTTCCCCGTGTTGCTATGTACGGAGGTGCGGGACCGAGGGACCTAGCTGTGGACAGGGACAGGCAAGGCGGGGAACGAGGAGAAATGAAAGCCACATCGTGGCGGATGTTCTGCACACAACTCGCTCGCTACCGCACGTTCCCCGCTCCGCACTCAGCGGATCCCGGGACGGGAGCAGGAGGGCTGCAACGGACTCCGGGACAAGTCGAGCTGAAAACGGCGGGGCGAGGGGTGGGGTGGAGACGCCCGCGACGCCAAGGCTGGGGTCCCGGAACACGCTGGGAGGAAGGTGGAAGGCAACCTCGGGGAAACTGGGAAAGGTGGCCTGGACCTCGGGAACGCCGCTACCTGCGGGCGCACAGCCCCTCCCGAGCGAACGGGCGCCAAAGGGGCGGTCCCGCGGTGCGCACCACGCAGAGCTCAAGGGATGGTGCGCCCGGCCCTTCTGCGGCGCACAGCCCAGCCCAGGACCGCGGGCAGTGCGGACTGAGCGGGCCGGGTGCAGGCGCGGAGCTGGGCCTCTGCGCCCGGCCCGACCTCCGTCTATAAATAGAGCAGCCAGTTGCAGGGCTCCAGCGCGCCTTTCAACTGCCTGACTGCTTGTTCGCCTCACCGGTGGGAGCTCCAGCATCTCCTTTGCTCGAAATGGACCCCAACTGCTCCTGCGCCACTGGTAAGGGAAGCTCTGCGCCCTGGAATCCCCATTTCCCAGCCCTATTACAGAGGGTCTCTGGTTTTCAGGAGGTCGCATTTTAAGTTCTGAGCGACGGGGACTCCATTACTTCGTTAGATGCTTTCTTCCTGATCACGCCCCTGAGAGCATTGCCCTCATCCCTGGGCCTCTAGGTCAGAGTTAAGGATACTGAGGCTCAAGGCTGAACTGCTCCACATCACCCAGTTGGTCGTGGGCCTGCTGGCTGGGCCCCAGTTCACTGTCCAGGCTCTGAGCAATCAGTGTGGTTGGGGGTGCTGGAAACATTGACTCTTCAGGGTTCAGGACAGAAGGTTCTGGCTCGCAGTCTCAATATTCCTGGGTTGTGTGTGCACCTGGGACCTTCCTGGTGGGTGAAATAGGAGGGTGCTTGCCCTTCCCAGCGTTAGTGGAGAGGACATGGGGCTTCTGTTCTCTGTCCTGAGTGGGAAAGGAGCTCTGAGGGCTGGCCCTGCACAGAGGAGGGGGCACTGGAGACTCATTGACCCACTGCTGTACCTTCTTCATCTCACTCACTGCCCACTGCGTTTTTCTCTTCCTTGTAGGTGGCTCCTGCACGTGCGCTGGCTCCTGCAAGTGCAAAGATTGCAAATGCACCTCCTGCAAGAAGAGTGAGTGTGGGGTCATCTCCAGGAATCTGGGGCTGTGGCTAAGGTTGGGAGGGAACTCAAGGCTGGCCCTGAGTGCGTCCTTCTGGGGAACTGGGCTTTCTTTGCCCTCATTGTCCGTGTCATTCCCTCTCCAGGCTTTCTGCCCTGAGTTCAGATGGGGCAGGACAGCGTTTTTCTCTTGGGACACAAACCCCAACTGTACCCCCTATGGTTTCTGAACAGAGCTGTGCCAGATGAAAAAAAGCATTCTCTGGGTCTGGGTTCTGAGCTCGAGCCAGGCTTGCTGTTAGGGTAGGGAGGTGCCTGGTGAAGTCTACTGTCACCTCTCACTCTCTCCTTCTTCCCCAGGCTGCTGCTCCTGCTGCCCTGTGGCCTGTGCCAAGTGTGCCCAGGGCTGCGTCTGCAAAGGGGCATCGGAGAAGTGCAGCTGCTGTGCCTGATGTGGGGACAGCTCTTCTCCCAGATGTAAATAGAACAACCCGCACAACCTGGATTTCTTAAAAAATACAACCCTGAGCCATTTGCTGCATTTCTTTTTATATTAAATATGTGAATGACAATAAAAACAATTTTGACTTGAATCTTACTCTGTTCTTCTTTGTGTGTCTTGGAAAAAATGGACTGGGTAGGGGGTTGAACTGGGATTTTAGAGACCAGGCTCTGGATGGAAATGTGAGCCACTAACAATGTGAACATTTTCAGGCCAGCCAGGTTACCTCACTGAGTTTACACTTCTGTAATATGGCATTGCACTGTGCACACCATATTGGTGGGGGGGAATATATGATCGCTTCCAGTCTCATGTCAAATGTGGCACAGAAACTCCTTCCCTCCTTTTTATTTTCTGATTTTCCTGCTCAACTTCAGATGCACATTGGATTTCAGGCTTAAAAGCGGCTACACGCCGGGCACGGCTACTCAGGAGGCTGAGGCAGGAGAATGGCATGAACACGGGAGGCGGGGCTTGCAGTGAGCCAGGATCCCGCCAGGGCACTCCACCCTGGGTGACAGAGTGAGACTCCCTCTCAAAAAAAAAAAGCAAACAGCAGGCATAGTGGCTCACGCCTGTAATCCCAGCACTTTGGGAGGCTGAGGCAGGCAGATCACCTGAGGTCAGGAGTTCGAGACCAGCCCGACCAACATAGAGAAACCCTGTCTCTACTAAAAATACTAAATTAGCCAGGCGTGGTGACACATGCCTGTAATCCCAGTTACTTGGGAGGCAGAGGCAGGTGAATTGCTTGAACCCGGGAGGCGGAGGTTGCGGTGAGCCGAGATCGCACCAAAACAGGAAATCCATCAAAAAAAAAAAAAAAAAAAAAAAAAAATGGCTATAGCCTGTAATCCCAGCACTTTGGGAGGCCAGGTGGGCGGATCATGAGGTTAGGAGATCGAGACCGTCCTGGCTAACACGGTGAAACCCCCGTCTCTACTAAAAAAAAAAATACAAAAAATTAGCCAGGCGTGGTGGGCACCTGTAGTCCCAGCTACTCCGGAGGCTGAGGCAGGAGAACGGCGTGAACCTGGGAGGCAGAGCTGGCAGTGAGCCGAGATCATGCCACTGCACTCCAGCTTTTTTTAAGGAGA